>NW_014556489.1:0-2167 GCF_001313825.1 Dinoponera quadriceps
ATTCGGTGATTCTTGCCTTAGTGGGGAACGAAGGTATATCTCTCTGTTACTCTCTCTCTCTGTGCTCTATATGAAGTTATATTCGTTTATCCAGATTGGATTAACCCAACAGTGTATCGGTGAATCGTTCGTGCCTCATGTTTTAAGGATCACCTGTCGTAATTTAAATTTTAAGTCGTCACATTAGCTTTGTCACCGCAATTCGCGTCCACAACGTTTGCGGGACTTCTTCGCTCCCGCATTAGCGCGGAAGCGGACACACCTCAGCTGGCTTAGTTTTAATTGACGTGGCCCCTAAATCTCGTAAGTCCGTGCGACCCTACCTTCTGGGCGCCACTGACCTCAAACGAGTTCAACTTCCTGGTGATCGCATTTTTGCCTTCGAGAAACGACGGCAAACGACTCGGATTTCTCTCGCAACTCTACTTATTTTACCCGCGGCTGTGCAGAGTTCTAGCTCACCCACTCGCCACCCGAAGCTCGCCTCTCCTCCTCGGGATCTTGTCTCTCTAAGACGGCAACTTTGCTCGATCGCTCGCTCGCTCGATCGCTGAAACGTCTCGTTCGATCGCCGTCGGGCCGCACTGTAACGAGCAATGCTTGTCGCTTAACGCAAGAGGCAGCCGTCGCAAAGATCTGTCATGCTGCTCGATGCGGACTCTGANTTGTGCGCGCGGGATCCTCGCGTCATTTGTTGTTATCTCGACGCTTGTTTCTCCGTGTTCTCTCACGGGACGACATTCGGCAACGATTGGGCTCGCAGCCATTCGAAAAGATTCCCCCGAAATCCTTCTTCGCATAATCTCCGACCATCACGAGGCCTTGTGCCTTTTTCAGCGCAAGGTGGCCATCCCCGCTGTTCTTTATCAGCCGTCCTGGAAAGGAAGATCTTGCCGCTTGTCGCTCTAGACGCTCCTTCCGAGCCCTTGCTCTCGTACGTCCTTGGCTCCTCCCGTCTGCTTTATTTCCTTTCTGTTTCCTCTCGTCCGGTGTTCTGGCTCATCGGATGTTCTTACGCGCAAAACATCAATAGTAGCCGCGTTTTTCACTTTGAGCTTTATTTTTATCTCGTACGAAAATCATGTTTCAATCCCTCGTTGCGAATCACCCTTCTTTTCGTCGGCGACAAGTCAGACTAATCTTACCTATACGAGCTCGTGCAGAGATAGAATACCTATCATGTTGAATAATTAGTCTTTTTTTTTTACCCGACGGGTTAATATTCATTCACCAACGATGAGGTTGTTTATCGCGAGTCACGCATTTGGTTGCATTGGGAGGGGAGAAAAATGTTGTTGTGTTTGAATCGTCACACACACTCACACACACATACACATACACACACAAACTGCAAAACTGCAGCTCGTCCGGTAGTACCGTATGTACGACGTCTGGCTATTAAATAACGAGACTGCTTATGAAAAAGAGTTTTATTTTAAAAATTATTTTACAATCGAATGCTCCCCTTCAATGTACTCCCCTCCCCTCGACACACACCGTTCCATTCGTTTTTTCCATTGGTCAAAGTAATGCTGGAAGTATTCTTTTGTAAGTGTATTTAGGAGCTCCGCCGATTTGAACACAGGTGTTCTGCTAACATATCGTCGCTAGCAACGTGGAGATCCCTAGTAGCCAATGTAAAGGCCAGACGCCTGTTCTCTCCACGCAGTGTTTACTGTATCANATGCTAAATCAGGTGAGTACGGCGCATGTTCAAGCACTGGAGTGCCTCTAGCGGCTAAATAACGCTTCACAGACGCGTTATGGGCTGGTGCATTGCCCTGGTGCAAGATCCACGACTTGTTTTCCACAACTCCAGCCGTTTCTTACGAACTCGCTTTCGCAGCGTTGCCAAAACTTTCAAATAGTAAGTTTGGTTTACAGTTTGACCCTCTGGAACCCATTTACTCATCACGATGCCGTTGATATCGAAAAAAGGCGGAGTTGAAACAGAGACAGGTCGACCTGGGCGTTGGTCATCTTCGGTGCTCTCTCGGCCTTTAGAAAACCGTTTATACCATTTGAAAACACGCGCACGAGATAGAGAATTCTCACCATAGGCCTCTTTCAACAAGTTATAGCACACAGTCGGAGTTTTTTAAATTTAAGGAGAAGTTACACATTCATCCGTTGATCGTGTTTTTCGTCACACATTGTTATCAGCACA
>NW_014556490.1:0-1327 GCF_001313825.1 Dinoponera quadriceps
CTCTAACCCGTTGCTTATTAGTCAACGCTGATCATCTCTTGTTTACGACTCGTTGCTAAGAGAATCTGCTGTATATTCAGGGCGCTAAAGGCGCGGGCATCAAGACACGGGCGTAACAATATATTCCACTATTCATGTTCTCTACGCTACAACATACGCCTGAGTACACCGTTAATTGACATTGCTCAGATTTACAGCAATTAGCGAATTTATGTACAATGTATTTCCAGTGTCTGAATAAGGAATCACTTCTTCGTCTTTTATTTACAGGCAGTTAATGATGCGTACTTGCAAGCCATTCGCAAGTACTCTTAGCGAAACTGGTATTATAGCTTCAGGGATAACGCAGTAAATTGTTATCGTATCTTTATAACGCAACGTGAACAGTAAATATGTAGAGATGCTACGCGCTGAAGAAATAGAATGACGGAATAGAAAATAATATAACGCTCGATTTGAAGTCAACGATGAGATGATAAATCGGAGATTAAGATCGCACTAAGAGAGCGAACTGCAAACTCGTCTAATTTTGACGATACAATTCGAAATTCAGGAATAAAGGATTAAAATTTCAAGCTTTCGTTTCTTTTTCACTCTCTGGCCGTGATGTCAGCCGTCGCGGACTTTTAGTCGCATGATACAGATCATAATGTAATTAAGAGCTCTTAAATTTTCGAAACAGGTTTAAATTTTATTTTAATGTTCAATGTTTAATTTGAGACCGATTTGACGAATATCATCAGTGATTTTAGATACGTCGGTGATACAGAATAAAAGTGAACTCTTTGTGTTCAAATTTCCATCAGGTGTTCGTGAAAGTTCATCGGTTTTCTAGCTACATTTCTTTTCTTAATAGTAATGAAACGGTATGTTCAATCAAAGTGTCCGCCATCATTATCCACCGCAATATGTCGCCATATCTTCCAGGCAATAGTCTGACTCCACATCTGCAAGTTGACGCATTTTCCGAGTCGATAAAATCATCGACCGTCCGACGCACTTTCACAAACTCTTGCAACAACATCCGAATGTTCGACGAGATAAGCTCGTGCTCGCCGTGAGCGTCCCTCAATGCCGTTTCAATTTTCCAAAGAAAATCGTCGAAGAAAATCAAGGAGGAAATGCGTTTATTCGGCATATGAAAATTCGTGCGGAGTAGTTGGACAGGACGACATTATTCCTCGGCGATTTTCAGCGCGGCCATCGTCGTCATCATCGCGGCCATCGTCGTCATCATCGCGGCTTCCGAACTATCGTTCGAATCCCCTGACGTGTCTTGTCTGTAAACGAAGCACCGGTCGTTGGCGGTGCTCCCATTTGATTATCG
>NW_014556491.1:0-210 GCF_001313825.1 Dinoponera quadriceps
TGCGAGCGGTTAAGTTGGCCTTGTTCAATTCGTGCGGCACCCAAACATTAAGGCGAGAAACGTATCCCAACTGACACAAATAGTTTTCTACACTTGTGTGGGATATATTAAGTATCGTAGCAATCTCTCGTACTGTTTGCGATGGATTTTTGTCGACGGTGTTCTTTATTACAGCTGAATCAATCTCTGCTGGACGACCAGAACGGGACG
>NW_014556491.1:320-2510 GCF_001313825.1 Dinoponera quadriceps
ACTAACATCAAAATCTCCAGAACGGAATTTGGCAAACCATTTTTGACACACACGTTCTGTTAAAGCATCGTCCCCATACACATTACAAATCTTCTTATGAGCTTCCGCAGCTCGTTTGCCTTTTTTGAAATAAAAAAGTAAAATATGCCGAAAATGGACGTTTTTTTCTTTCTTATTTGCAACCGTGCAGTACGCACAGTACTCTGGTATTAACCGGCGTATGTTTACAAATAGGTTAGGTGGAACGTCGCTTTCCAGCTGCGCAAGCGCGTTGTGCGATAGCGCTGTGGAAAAGAGATAGCAGAACGAGTAAACCTACTCCGATTAAAAAACCGAACGAACTTATTTGCCAACCCAATACATTTTACATAACAATAATGCTTCATTATTTATTAAGCAATTACTAATTGTATTTTAAATGTATATGATTGTGAGTGTGTGTAAACGTATATAATCTTTATTTCTAATTACTCCAGGAAATTGCTACTAAATCCGCTGAACGTAGTAATGTTGCTATAAGAAATATTAATTTCATTTAGTGAAAGAAGAGAAATTTCTATATTCCTAAAATTCATTTGATTTGACAGAAATTGAATTAGAATCAAACGAAGATGAGGAAGAAAATACAGAATATAACGGAACATAACAGAATATATCAAGAAATGAAATGTATCAATGATAATATTCTTACAGATTATAGAAGAATGCAGATGATTTTTGAAAATTTCTTAAAGGACCAAAAACAAGATTATTTGTGACCGTTAACATAAATGTCGAAAAATAACTTTTCTACACCAATTACGATAGCAAGAATAAATAAATAGAAATGGCAATAGATAGAAGAGACTACAACAAACTTCATCGCAAAAAAACTCATCATTACAGAAATTCCGAGAAACTCATTATAAATAAGTACTAATTTATGACGTTGGTATTGCTTGATGAGTCTTTGAAGCACAATAGCAAATTTATAGTATCATATGAATAAGTATACAGTATTACAGGAAGATTTAAATTAGTATGTAACATTATTTTTCGAGAAATGACAAAAAACATTATGAAATAAAACAAATACATGGAAACAGAGAGCGGAAAATATAAACATTTATAAACTTTTTCAAAACTTATTATAATGATACAAATACTACTGTGATCAAGAAGTATCCAAATTTTATTTTTTAAAATTACGGAAAAACTGTAAATCAAATCCGTTTGCTTTGGTGAAAAAATCATGGCGTTCCTTCAAGCCATTTGAGAGTGGTAGTGGTTTATGTCAGTTTTATGTGCGCGACGATATGTACGATATCGAAAAACATGGAGTAAAGAATTTGTTTGAAATTTTGCAAACAAAATTTTTATGTTGGAAACGAAACGCAATCTCTCAACATCTCCACCTGGGAACAACACTCTCGCTACCGCTCCGGAGTGAGTATGCTAGCACCTTACAGCTAAGTTCCTTCACGGAACAGTTGCCCAAGGCGCGCGGTCCTCCACCGCACTTACCCGTCTAAACTTCCCGTAGATTTACCAGGTTTAGAAGTATGAAACCGGAATTTCCCTATAAATGGTGCTAGCCATCAATTTAGGGACCATAAGACCGCTTCTGCAGCGCCATCTCCCTCTAACAGCTGACGAAGATTTTCAACACACAACAACCCATACACCGGTATATTTTTCTATAACCTTAAACATGTCGAGTTTTGTGCCTACGAACTACGATTTGCGAACAGCATTGGTTTTTTGTTATCATTTGAAGAAAACTGCTGCGCATCGAATGCTTGTCGAAGCTTACGGTGAACATGCTCTTGTTAAAACACAGTGTTTCGAGTGGTTCAAAAAATTCAAAAGTGGTGATTTTGACGTGAGAAACGAAGAGCGTGGGAAACCACCGAAAAAGTTCGCAGACAACGAATTGCAAGCCTTATTGGATGAAGATGATACTCAAACTCAAGAAGAACTCGCGGATGAATTGAATGTGTCGCAGAAAGCTGTCTCAATTCATTTGAAAACCATGATTCAGAAAGTGGGAAAATGGGTTCCGCATGAACTGAATGAAAGACAGCAAGAAAATCGAAAAGCCACCTATGAAATGCTGCTCGATAGATACAAAAGAAAGTCCATCGTATCATGAGAGGTGATGAAAAATGGATATATTTTGAGAATCCTAAGCGTCAGAAATCATGGGTGAAT
>NW_014556491.1:2570-4102 GCF_001313825.1 Dinoponera quadriceps
TGGGATCAGAAGGGTGTAATCTATTATGAGCTGCTAAAACCTGGTGAAACCGTTAACACTGATCGCTGCCAACAGCAAATGATCGATTTAAATCTAGCATTGCGTGAAAAACGACCGGAATATGGAAAAAGGTAACACAAAGGCATTTTGCTTTATGATAATGCCTCATCAAACACAGCAAAACGGTCAGGGAAACGATCGAGGCGTTCAGTTGGGAAATACTAACGCAAGCGGCTTATTCTCCAGACTTGACTCCGTCCGATTATCATCTATTCGCATCAATGGGACACGCTCTCGCTGAACAACGCTTCAATTCGTATGAAAATGTACGAAAATGGCTCGATAGCTNTAACACTGATCGCTGCCAACAGCAAATGATCGATTTAAATCTAGCATTGCGTGAAAAACGACCGGAATATGGAAAAAGGTAACACAAAGGCATTTTGCTTTATGATAATGCCTCATCAAACACAGCAAAACGGTCAGGGAAACGATCGAGGCGTTCAGTTGGGAAATACTAACGCAAGCGGCTTATTCTCCAGACTTGACTCCGTCCGATTATCATCTATTCGCATCAATGGGACACGCTCTCGCTGAACAACGCTTCAATTCGTATGAAAATGTACGAAAATGTCTCGATAGCTGATTCGCTTCAAAAGAAGAAATGTTTTTTAACGAGGCATTCATAAATTGTCGGAGAAGTGGGAAAAATGTATAAATAGCAATGGACATTATTTTTAATAAAATATTTTTTATCATTTTCCAACAACAGATGTGTAATTTTTACAAAAAAATTCCGGTTTTATACTTCTACACTTGGTAGACGCGCGATTCTTAGGCGCATCAGATCTGCAAGGATCCTCAGAAGCTCTCGCTCTCTTACGTCCGGTAGGGCATAGATTCTATTCGCCTTCTCCTCCACCGAGGAGATGTATATATTGTATATATTGTTTCGCCCGTGTCTTGATGACCGCGCTTTTAGCGCTCTGAACATACAGCAGATTCTCTCGGCAACGAGTCGTAAACGACAGATGATCAACGTTGACGGATAAACAACGGGTTTGAGAGATTCTCTCTGGAGCGGCTGGGGGGGGGGGGGGNACAAGTTACATTTTTCATTTTAGTAACTATATCTATAATTAGATTCATTTTATCATATATTTAAATTTAACATTTTAGATACAGATATAATTTTGGTATCTTTATATACAATATGTCCTAAACTTTTCTCGCGACCCACATTGTGCAAATAGAAGGACGAATCTAGACAGAAAGTCACGTACCAAATGTTTGCAAAATTTGCAATAGTTAATAAGGAATTAATTAATTTGAACGAGCTGATGATTGCATGGAAAACAGTTGGCCGGACTCCGTATGAAAAAAAACGGTTTATTTCTGAAAATATTCTAGCGATAAACACCAACTGATTTTTAAAGTTAGAGTAACGCAGCAAGTAGAGAGCGACATGTGTCACAGAGCGTGCCGAAAAGAAATACGTCTTTTGCTATCAATTGATACTTGTTATTATTAGG
>NW_014556492.1:0-17902 GCF_001313825.1 Dinoponera quadriceps
TAAATTTTTTTTAATACTTTATTACACATTTGATATTATTTTAAGCAAATACCTAAGTAGATAAAACAATCATCTTATTATATTTTTCTCATTTGATTTTTTTAAAGGTTAGAAGAAGATAGAGGTTATAAAAGACATTATTAATTTATTTCCTGTAAAAATAAATGACCGGAAATCTGGAAATGGCGCGCTTACCTATACTATTTTAGAATAAGTATAGTACGTTTTAAATCGTAAATCAGACTATGGATTAAAGATTAAGATTGAATTGAAATTTGACCAATCAGTCAGTAAATTTCACTAAACTTGAGTTTAGTTAACTTTACACTGATTGTCTAAATTTAATTCAATTTTCAATCCATAGTCCAATAAGGGCTTAACAAATTGATCAATCATAGTCAAATGTGAGAAGAATGATTAATTGTGATTGGCCAATTTCTTAGGAAGAATTCACATCTTGACGGAAAAGTAGAAAAACAATAGCTATCTGAATTCATGCTGGTAATAAGCAATAGATAAAGAAAGAAAGAAATGTCCGATATCCAATAGGAGAAGAATCCATCTTCTGGAGCCAAAAATGTTGCTAAAAAACCTAAAAAGTAAAATCTCGTATTGGATCGAATCGTAATGAATATCGGTTTGTGGTATATCGGATATTTTACACAAGTATGGAACACAATATGTGGCAGCCGACTCCAATGAGGAGAATTCACTTTCGAAAAGTAAGTTTTCTTATTAGACCATCGTTGCGTTCCGACTACGACATACGATGTATTGTGTATCAGGCCTGCACAACAATTGAACGTCGAATATTGCTATGTGAATTCGTCATTAATGACCACTCTGCGTCTTCCTGTTGGCGCTATTACGCGTTTTGACCGTTGAATTGGTCAAAGTGCATACTCTAACGGGTAATTTATATCATCTTCAATTTATTGCGACTTCTTATTCATTATTTAATGAAATATTTTCATTTTAATTAAATATTTAATTAAATGTTTATTTCTGATTGATCAGAACTCAACTTCAGCTTGTTATGCTTACACGTGTGTGTCTTTATAACCCTACAATTTTCAAAATTTTAATTTCATTCATTTCGAGTAATCTTAATTGATTGTATTTTTTCCGTTAAAAATAAAGAAATAAAAGAATAATATTACGTACAATCACTTGGCTCGTCTTTTCCGATATTATGGATTTGATAGCGAGTTTATTGCGAGAAGTAATCAATAGTGCAAACACATTGTGTGTTTTAAGTTTTATCTCCTGAAAATTGTTCATTCTCTGCTTTTTCCTATACATTGATAAATTCTTATAGTTTGTTACTTGTAATTACAGTCTCTACTAGGTTCTTGTGAAGAATGGGTGAAGCATCGGGACGGAATATGGCAAGCCAAATTACAAAACGATCATTACATGGGATAAAAAATGGTTCTACGAAAAAAGATAAGAAACCTAAATTTAAAAACACACCCGCAGGCAAAGTGGCCTTGGTAGACAATATGAAAGGACGGAATAAGAATATAGCTCCACGGAAAAAGTTCCAGAAAAATATAGGTGTAAAGAATAATCAGGATTCACCTAAAAAAAAATTGAAACAGTTGGAGGAAAGAGAAAATTCTCCCAAGGGGAAACAAAATATTTCAAAGGAAAAGCAAGCTACGAGTAAGTCACAAAAGAATCAAGGCAATAAAAAAACTAATTTCACAAAAAAAGAGTTAGAAGTTAACTCTGAGTATGATTCTGACATTAATGAGGGAATTATACCACAAGAAGAAATCAGTATGATGGATGAAGTATCTGAGGATAAAGAAGGATCTGATATTGATGTTCCGGATATCTTTGGAGCAAGTTTAGCAGAGGATTCAGGTATAGATGATGAAAATTTTGAAGATGAAAAAGAAGAGCAAAAGGATGAGGAAAAAGATGAAGAAAGCGAAGAAGATGATGATGGTGATGATAATAGTGATATAGATGATGAGGAGGAAACAGTTGAACACAAAGGTGTACAAATATTTAAAGGCATAAAATCAAATGCCAAAGATCAGAATTTGGAAGTAAGTAAGGATAAGGTTGATGATGATGATGACGACGACGACGAGGAAGATGATGAGGATGAAGACGAAAATGATGATGAGGATGAAGACGAGGATGAAGACGAGGATGATGATGAGGATGAAGACGAGAATGATGAGGAAGAAGATGAGAAAAAAGCACTTGGCTTAAAATCACTTCTAGGAAAAAGTATGACAGATGACGACGATGATGAGGATTTTAATGAAGAAGATGATGATATTAGTGATGAAGAAGATGATAGTGCTGTAAAAGGTGTACAAGTAAAAGCTGGAAAAGAGAAAGCAGTTAAAACTTTTAATGGTAAAGATGTCTCTAAGAAAAATAAACAAATAGAGAATAAACCATTATCTCCTGAAGAACAAGAAGAGATTGATAAAAGAACTATTTTCGTGGACAATATTTCAAAAGAAACAAAAGAAGCAGCTCTGAAGAAAGTATTTGGTCGATATGGACCTATTTATAATATACGTTTTAGAAATACCTTGCCGACGAAATTAAAACTGTCCAAGAAAGTTGCTGCTATAACACAAGATACTCATCCAAAAGCAATTAGTGTTGTAGCGTTTATTAATTATAAATCCCAAGAATCTGCAAATAAAGCACTTTGTATGAATGCAAAGAAATTCGAAGGAAATTACGTAAATGTGAAAATTGTCGCTAAATCAGAACAAGAGACATACGATAAGAAAAAAGCCATATTTATAGGAAATTTGAAATTTGGTATGTATAACAAAATATTTAGTTTATATGAAAATATACTGTATATTAATTAATATGAAAATTCTACTTATAGCATACACAAGTTGATTGTTATTAAATTGAGAAAACTTTAGGTATCAACATCAACTCTGTCTGGGAATACTTTGGTAAATGCGGGGAAATAAAATCTGTGCGGTTAATGTGCGATCATTTAACGGGGCAAACAAAAGGATTTGGTTACATTAATTTCAAATCTGAAGATGCTGTAGCGTTGGCTCTAAAATTAAATGGTACTGAAATTGATAATCGACTGGTAAGAGTACAGCCATGTGAGGATAAATTAGAGAAATCGCAAAGCCCAAGAAATCAGGGAAAAAGAGAGAAACGATTCATATCGAATAAAAGCCACGATAATAGGCCATCAAAAAAATTTAAAAAGAACTCACAAGAAGCTGTAGTACGTCCAGTAAGTACATTTCTTTCTTTTTGTATTCTTTATATTAAAATTCGACTTGTCATTATGTGTGAGCTAACATAGTATTATCTCGTACAGATCGAAGATGAAAGGAAAGTTAAGGGAAAAAAGCCACAAAGAGATAATGAGAGACCCGAGGGAAAAGTCTCCAAGTGTTTTCAGAAAGCCGACGTGAAAAACAAGAAGAAGAAAGAGATGGCAGGCGGCAAGCCTCATGGCTAAACTGAAAAAAGAAAAAGCTTGAGTTAATAACGTATCTTAATTGAATTAATAATTAGTACTATGATAATTTTTTTCCTCGTTAGAAAGTTATACTATAAGACGTTAAAACTTGAAATCGTACTTTGTTTCATGTTTATTTAAGATAATGAATACATTGATACGCGGTTATGAAGAGTATGATATTCAATTTCCGACAGGAGATGGTCTGTCAAGTATGAACGCTTAATGTATATAAGCGAATTCTAATAAGTTCACTTTTTTTTTATTGTTGATATAGAACGTAACATGTACTGCTGATGCAGTGTAATAAATTACAACAATAGCGCCATATTCAACGATATGTTGTGTGATCTTTAATAATCCGCTTGTTTCGTTGACAAATTGCTGATCTTGCCGTGCAATTGGATCGGTAAGTTCCGCGTGATTCTGAGAACGCGGGCAAAACCGTTTCGCGTAAAATATACCGCAGCTTAACACATTGACAGCCGGCCCCGCGAAAACGCGGGTTTCTGAGTCTGTCGCTTGAGCGCCAGCCCCGCGAAAGCGCGGTTTTCTGAGTCTGTCGCTTGAGTAGCTGCGACAATAAAAAGAAGCGAGAGTAACTTTATGTGTGCTGAATGCTTAGTACCTTTACATCTTGGACAATGTTTCGAGAAATACCACACTTGCCTTAAATATTAAAACTTTTGTTTTCTGTTTACGTTATATATATGTAATAATCCACCATGAAATGAGAAACTGTATTTTTTTTATAATTATAAATTAAAAATTTCAATTTTGTTTATATTTTTAATTACCGTTAAATTGTATGTGACGAATATGCAAATAAAACGTACTATTTTACGAAAGTATATAATGTTTTAAATATTTTTTTTGGCTATTCAGTGATCAGAAACAAGCGAATAAGGCCGGCGCTCAGGCTTTAAACGTCTCTTAGATCGCCGGCTGTCAATGTGTTAAGCACACCACGCGCTACAATCTCACCGCCGAGGACCTTCACCCCTGTTGGGTAAACTGAATGGATCTTTCATAATGTAACATTCTTCTGAGTAAACCAGCTGCCTTATCGTTCTGTTTGCCGATATCGGCTTCACTTGTGGTCTCATCAGCTTCCAACCTACAAATTAACAAGTAGAATCGGCTGTATCAGAGTTCTGTCGGTTCTCTGTTACAATATATCGCGACACATTTCTTTTTTTACATTTTACTTTAATTATTTCATTCCACATGCGTATATCACAATTTCACGTATGCAAATATCTGGATTCCCCATCTTTTACGACAGTCCGTCGATATATTCACGACGATTCTCGTGTCACTATGTATCTTTGGCAGAGTCTCCTTCCGAGACTCTTGAGGCCACCAAGCGGGTTTCATCACGCCCGCCACATTCAATCGGTGAGCGCTGAGAGACTCGTTGATACACATCAAGCCGAACTTCCCCACCGCATTACCGGCCTGATCTTTTCATCGAGCGGCTTATCCGCGACGTTCTCGAACGCCAAGGGCATCGTTTCCTCCACCACCCCGGTGTGTGGTACGTGCGGCGTCGTTAATTCCTGACCGATGTAGCAATCCTTGTGGAAGCTGACGCCGTGCAGATAATCGCAGTTGATCTTCAACGCCTTCCCAGGTGGCAGGTCGTGCACACCCAGCTTATACCGAAACGCTCTATAGCTGTTCTCCGACGGGAAACACGGGTTCTCACGTCGTTGTCCAAGTGATCGTTCCGATCCGCGACTCGGCTAGAATCCTCAGACTCAGATCGGGTAACCTGGAGATCCTCGTAGATCATAATGTTGTCGATGAATTTGATGGCTTTATTATTCAGCGTGCCGCACGGAAAGATCATCCCTTCCAGTTTGCGTTTGCCCTTCTCGTCCACCGTGGTTCGAAGCGGTTACTCGAATCGAACATCGTCCAGACGTTGAGTTCCGTCGCCTACATGCTCCACGTCTATCTTCCGCTTCACGCGATAAAGGTGCTTCTGCAAAGATCCGGCGACCTGCGAGTCGCATATTCTATATAGTACGAGTTGCTCTCTTCGTTCTTGTACATTATACGTACGTCGTACATCATCCTGCCTCTAACGTTCAGGGTGTAGATGTTAAAGGCACCTTCTCCCAGGTGCTTCATGTCATTCGTGATTAATCCTCGAAGGAAGTCGGACGTCTCATTGCCGCTCACACTGCTTCGGTCGTTGAGGCGTTCTAATACCTTGCGACTGGCCTGGGTGCAATTGTGCCTGATTGCGTATCTTTGATATAGTCATCGAGCCCTTTACCTCGCATTTGGGAAGCAAATCGGCTAACACGGATAATCATTGTGGCGGACATCATCGATTCGAACGAATCTTATTTCTACGATAAAATACATGCAACCAGTGGAACCGGTGTCGCATGGACTAGAAGGATCTTAACCTCAAAGTACTCTATATATTCTGTTTTATCATATTATATAACGGTATTTAATACATAACGATGCTTGATCTTACATTTTCTGCCTTTTTACGGCAAGTCGCAATTTATTCCATGTATATGACTTGACTCATAAATCTTATTCGTGCTTCATCAATTCAGTCTTCAGATGCATGGAATAACCTAACCTAATCTCATCGAAGTGAAGTGGCAGGTTGTACTTTTTTTTATATATATCGCGCATGTCACACATTCTTTGAATTGCAAAGAGAAAAGCCTGAGAGAGCAGCCTTTAAATGTTAACGTAATAACATATAATAAGCGGGCATTGTTTATCCTGATATTAAATCGTATTACTTGAAAATAAAAAAATCTGACATAGACAATGTACAAAATTTAGAGAAACATTTCCAACTATCACGAAAAATTGACTATCACGAAAAAATTCAATGGATTGCAATTTTGGCAAAAATGGCGATAATGAGATGCTTTGGAAAAAATTATCCTACGTTGAAGTAAAAAGCATTCTTTCGCTTAAAGGCGAATAAATTGCTGTATAACGTTTACCAAACGGTAAATAGAAACTTTGAAATATCCTTTTTAAAGGCATTATTTATTATTTCTAATAAAAATAAATTTTTTTATGTAAAACTAAATATGCCTGAAAACTAGAAGCTTCAAGCTTTGCAATGTTTTTTGAACTAACTTATCATTTTTTCTAAAGTTACGTCAGCCCGTTGAATTTGGGCTATGTATTTATATAATGGAAAGAGCGAGATTGCTCAGTCATCGAGTTGTACTATTTGAAAAAAGTGAAACAAGTCTGATTTATCGTTGAGTTGTACTACGATCCCGAATTATCAGGACGGATAGTGGTGGCTCGCAGCGGAGACTTTGGAACTACAATTAATAATTACAATAACGGGCCTAATAATGCAACAAAGGGTCTAAATAGCATCCTTTAAAAATAAAAATTCTGAGGATAAGACTATTTTAAATTCACACTTCAAAATGGAATATGTAAAATAAAAAACAAACATGACGCTTATACATACGAGGGCGGTCCGATAAATACTTAGCCTACAAAAGAAAAACGAAAATTTTGGAAAAGTGGCGATTTATTTCTCAACATAGTCTCCTTTTAGCTCGATACACTTGACCCAGCGATGCTCCAACTTCTTTAACCCATCTGAAAAATACGTTTTCTCGAAGTCTGCAAAGGCCTCCGTGGCGGCGATGACCTCCTCATTCGACTCAAATTTCTGCCCGGCGAGTGACTTTTTCAAGTTTGGAAACAAAAAAAAGTCGCACGGGGCCAAATCTGGAGAATACGGTGGATGGGGCAGCAGTTCGTAGTCCAATTCGACCAATTTGGCCGAATGAGGAGGTCATCGCCGCCACGGAGGCCTACTTTGCAGACTTCGAGAAAACGTATTTTTCAGATGGGTTAAAGAAGTTGGAGCATCGCTGGGTCAAGTGTATCGAGCTAAAAGGAGACTATGTTGAGAAATAAATCGCCACTTTTCCAAAATTTTCGTTTTTCTTTTGTAGGCTAAGTACTTATCGGACTGCCCTCGTATATTAAGAATAAAGAAAGAGAATATATTTCTGCAGAAAATGAGATTTTTTAGAAATTGAGTGCAAATATTTATTGCATGTCACAGTTGTATCTCAGAAATAAATTATTTCAATTTTAAACCGAATTCGATAAAACAATGCGGCAATAAACAATTACAACCGCGATAAATTGTAATAATGTGCTCCGTGGGGACTTTAGATATATTTTTACGATGAATCTCATTTTATTTATTTTCTTTAGTTTAACAAAACGATAGTAATCACAGTTAGATAGATGATATCAGTCGCACGCATTTAATAAGGCGATTGGAATTTCGTCTTTGCATTTTTCGTCATTGTTACTTTGCTTTCCGCCCCGTTTTAGTAATCGTTCTATAAATGACATATTTAGAGACGACGTGATATTTCGCAAAATATGTATAAAAAATTATTCGTATAAAATATATTTTACAAAATTTATCTAAATAGTGTATCATGCGTGAGACTCATTGATGTAATCTTCTTTTCGTTATTACCTTTCAATCGATACTTGTTTCTCAATAAAAAAGTATAACTCCGATCTAAATTATTATTTACTCAACGTTCCCGTCTTACAACTTAAAACGAATCAGTTTCCGGAAAAGTATATTCATAACAAATGTGTCTGTTGTAAAGATATTGGATTGACACGAACCGATAAAATCACCACCTTCGTGTCCTCAGCGAAAACGGAAAGTAGTGGATAGATACGTGTAGGATTGCTATAGTTGCAACGACTTTTCGACGTCTAACGATTCAATCGTAATCGGATTACATGTTTAATCAACGCGCGAGTGCAGGATATGCGAGATGGATTAGTCGGTTAGTTTAATCCGATAATAAATATAGTTCCTACGATAATAATGTATCTTCAATCGGATAAAAGTATTCGGTACAAAAACGTACACAGCGTAGTTTTAGAAACACACGCGCGGCGGCGGCTGTGCCGATCGATTAACCAGTCTTTCTTCTTCAGTCGTCGTCACTGAAATTTCGATCGCGAGCGATGTTTCGTATCCTCGTGTATCGATTCGCGATATTTCAAATTTCACTCGCGACCTTGGGAATCCGACGATCGAGTAGCGGTTTCTCAAACCCTCGATCGCGTTTATCACCTTTTTATCACGTTCAACGCGCGCACACAGTTCATAACAACGCGGCTCGCGAAGTCCGTAGTTATCGGAATCGCCTTGGATTTTCAGAAGCAGCTGTTTGAGCACCGCTGCGATTGAGCGGTCTTAAATACGACGTCACTTATCCTCGACTATACCTACACATCACACCGCTCCGTTGAGAGACGCAGACACATCCCTTCTATTTTTACACACACCGTTGCATTCGTATACGGTCCGATAGGCGGACCGTTATTACGGGACCACCGCTATTTACACTCCCGACGCTGGTAACCGGCGATCATTCCGTCGAGAGAAGGACCTCGGCCTCATTATCGCACGATAAAAGTCGGCGGGTTGACCTCAAGTTACGATTAATCTCTCTACGGGCTAATAATAACGGTTAGATATCGTGCTCTTCGCGCTGTTCTACATGTTCACGCTATAATTTACGATAAGAGGAGACTGGCCAGAACGTGCGCAATTTATTATTGCTTCGGCTATGACGTTTAGTAATATCTTAACGTATCGGCCATGTCCTCCGTAGACATCTCTAAAGTAACGCGAACGAGGAAATTCGTTCTTCTTCATCGCGAAAAGCCCATTTGAAAATCGCGTTCTCCTTTCCGCCCCCCCCCCTCTCTCTCTCTCTCTCTCTTTCTTTCCGCGAGCGAAAGTTACAGCGTTGAACAGACCCGGTTCTTTCATCCTCGACGCTTTCATATTCGCCGCGGCGCTCACACATCAAACCGAAATTCTACGTTAACATTCGTAGCAAGCGGGCAAGATGACGCAGCAGACGCAGCGAAACAAAAAACGCGTGTGTTTGGCCGTTCCGTAAAGAGTAACTTTGTTACTACAGTTGTCGCGTTTCGAGCGGCAGTAATCTCTATTTTATGGGGCTTTGTGCTTTTAAAGGGAAAAGCGTACGGGAAACAAAGCGGCCGATTAATCTTGTTTGGATATTCGCCTCTCGCGGTAGTTTTAACTCGCCGCGGCCGGTTGACTGGCTGGTCGGCTGCTCTGATATATTCTCGAAGATTATGGAAACATTAATTCGCTGTCGTAATGGATTCGCCCCTCCCCCCCTTTCCCTTCAGCGGTGGAGCAGAAAGTAAAATTAGTCTCGTACGGTACATGAGGTTTTTAAGGTAGTTAGTCCGTAAATTTTATTTTCTTCTCAAATGTCAACAGTATATTAATCGAAACGCCAATCTACACACGTAGAAAATAAAAAAAAAAATTGACCATATCGAAGCTGAAATAATTGGAGTTGGTATTATTACACGTATCACAGGTACGAAAACGACTTTCGATATTATTAATTCTATTCGATATTATTAATTAAATTTTAATTCTAACGACCAAACTATTCAGTTTTAATGAAAACGAGAAGAGACGACGAAAGAGATTTGTAGAAATGCTATAAAAAAAGTTATAAGATTGTCTAGCTTTCCAGAAATTGGTATGTAAAAATACACAATTTCTGATAACCGTTGAAATATATGATCGCTAACCTGCAAATATTTAGCAATATTGTATATATTTTCCTTTAAACATCTTTTTAAGGATAGAATAAAAACGTGAAAAATACAAAAAATGCAAAAAAATTCCGACATCGCAATCGTTTTTTTTTAGTAGTGTGCTTTTGTATGTATGCTATCGGTACATATGATATATTCACAACAATATGCTTAACACGGACGAGCCGAAAGTATCATACGTTAAAATGCGGAAAATAATTATTTCTTAATGAGTTTTTCAACATTATGTAAATATGATATTCTCTTGTTATAATGTCAAAGCTATGTATCATGTTTATAAATATTTAGCACAGATTTATCGAACTTTGTGTTAACTATTAACTTGCCAACGTCACGGACCAACTACCTTAATTGCGATGTGTATTAAACGCGCGCAACATCGTGCCGATAACGCTCATCGACAACGTTCGTCGACGATGTCGACTCACGCTAAATTGCACTGGTCGCTCTTTTTTACACGCAGACAGAGACGGACGCTCTCAAACGACAATCCCGTGTCGCCGCTTGGATGAAGCGTCTTCTTCTGATTCGTCAGAGCTGAGAGTCCCGAGTGTCTTAGTTAAACGCGTTTCTTCGGATTGATCTTCCGTCAAGATCGGGAGTCACTGTTCAATGCTTGACCACTTCGTCCGTCGCCTGGTTTTCCAATGTGCAGGGTCTATGGGAATTCTTGGCCCCTCTCATGTAGCCACTTGTTCGCGACTGCAGCACGAAAAAGAGTAACGAATGAATGTAAGTTGCCACAAGTGCACACAACAGAGCTCGCTTTTATTTGACGTACCCCACTTCGTAAGTACCGGGCAAGCGGCGTGTCTGGTCTCACCGTTGGGTTTGTACCAGAACGCTGCACTGCCCTTCCGCGGCCAGAGCGAGATGTTGATAGCGGTAAAAACACACCTTGCTCGACGTCGCTCATCTGCAAATAACGGGAAATGCTCGGTCAAGCTCGCGACGAAGTCGCGCGGAGGACAGCACTTACATAATACAGCACCGTGGCGATTCTGTTGCCCGAGGCCTCTTGAATGTATTCGTTTCTTTTTTCTACGGAAGCGAAAACAAAAATGGACGTCGAGCCGTGGTGATCGCGAGAGAGAGATTCCGTGCATGGAATCGTTCGACTTACCCTGGCGAAGCCAAAGTGCGGCTCGTAGTGGCCGCCAATGCCGTAGTTGACGACCTGGAGCTCCTCGGCGGTGGTCTCGACCGACATGCTCTACGCGCTTGCTCACCGCCGCCACGTGCTCATGTTCCCGGAGCCAAGAGCTCTTACTGATCCGATAATTCGCTATCTCCAAGGCGCCGGTCTTGTAATTTTGCACCGTGGCGCGGCTTAAACTGTATAGACGAAACGAGATCGCCGTTATTCCACAGGACCCCGCAGGAGAATCTCCGCAATTTCGTCGCGTTTCGTGTTTATAAACCGATGGCGAGGGAAACCCGCTATTTTCGCGACAGACAATTTTCGCGCACTATTCCCGAGTATATTTACCCTAGGTTGAGCCATACGCTTAATCGTCTCGATTTCCTCGTCGTAGATTACGTTGTGATAAACGACTATCCGGGGGTTCCAGATCGCCTCCTCCTCGAACGGCGCGATATTATGCTTTTCGCATAAAGCGATCGCAACGATTTCTTAATACTTTTTAATACTTTTTAACTCTTTACCTATCAAGCTAAAGGGTTAAATTATTAGTCCCTTTACACAAGTGGTGTATTTTCATGACGTATATACATTTACTATTGATGTTTTATCAATCGTCTGCGATTATAATATAATAGAGCTGAATGTATTAACGAAGTAATACATGTAAGTATTTTTTAGCTGACGAACAGTTTTTGGTGGGTACTATAATTGAAAACTGTCGGAAATTCTAACATCTATAGTTATATATTTTATATGGATACGCGCGCTATTGTTCGTTATTGATATGATATTATTATATTAATATATACGCGTATTAAGACAATGTACGACGTCTTTCTTATACGATATATTCCATCATAATCTACCAGATCTTCCTACTTAAGCTTTGTAATGCATCATATGTTGCAAGGTGTACATTTGTTTGCGGTTTGAATACATTTTGTCCGTTGAAATTAGAAGCACGTCATACGAAAGATAGTGCTCACGTGTTGGACTGGTAATACAAAAACTGCTGCACGTTTTGCACTTAAACGTGCGTAATGGATAATAATAGCTTGAGTTTCTCACTTCATACTATATAATTTATTGCATCTGCGTTAGTATAATATAATAGCTAAAGAATTGAAGAAGTATTTATAAAAAATATAAAAAATGTAACAAAGTAGAAAGAGGCAATTATACCTAGCGTCCCTGAAATTCCACACTTTCTAGAACTTGTTTTCCCCGATTGCCAGGATATAAACGTGTCAAGATCGGTAATTTCGTACCCCCCGCCGCTTGTCACGCGCGGAATTTTATCAGGATATTTCCTTGAGCCTGAAACTCTCCTTAGGATAATGGCGTTTAACGTATTATGAAGATCTGAGAAGTGGAAATAAACTAAGGGAGTCGCCAGTGAAACTTTACCTTACTACTCTTTCAATTATATAAAATGATTTTTGAATTTCCGATTAAATAATGATATATGGAAAAAGAACACAAAAACTGACATGGATATAGAAAGTTGATATATTCCTGGTTTCCTGGTTAAAGCACCCGAACTCTGTCGAATAGTACATTAATTTGTCTATTGTATGCGATAAATGGAACTGAAGTGGCAGTTGGACGTGTGAAGTTAGCACCTCATTATTTCTCGATAGTTTTGATTAGAGTTCCAGCTTTCTTTCGAAGAGTATAGAAGTACTCTTAAATTCATAAAAAGAGTTACGGCGATTAACATTGAAAAAAAAAAACAATTAAAATACGGAGTGCTAATTTCATACTTAACATCAAAATCGGATAGTTCTGAATAGCTCATTTGACGTAATTTAGCGCCACGAGTACAACCGAGCTGGCTTCGACGGGGTATTCTGTTCGGTTCTCGTCTCAACGTAGAGACGGACAGACAGACCGGAACTTACGACCCAGGGGGCCAAACAGTGGAGAGAAGCGAGACAAAGGCGGTCGCGCGAAGCTTGACGGCGGGGAGGATAGAGCCGGCGTTTGTTACGGCGACGACAGTTGGCTGAGTTTCCTTTGTCGCGTTTGAGGGAGGAACTGATGGTGTGTGTACAGACGGTACACCCAACCGGGCTACAACCGCATGATACGTACACTCTTGCACACAACCGCGCGCGCGACTACGAGAGCCTCGTGTGTATACACATGTATACACACGTATACACATATATACACAAACACGTTTCGACGGTACGCCCCTATCTGGGTTGTTCGGAGAGTGTGCGACGGTATTTGTCGTGCAAACTTTGAGCTCGCACCGCCGCTAGCTCCTTCTAAGACTTCGCCGGAGTCTGTATAGAGAGAGAGAGAGAGAGAGAGAGATCTCGATTCGGGTTAATTGTGGGCTATAGACCCTCGGGCAATGAATTTTAGGAGCCGCGGTCACCGGCGTCGGCGGCGAGGAGGGGACTACCAGGCGGATATGCGCGCTCGTGGAAATTCTTCGATCTGATTGGGCGAACGAAGAAACTGCCGGGGGAATGAAAACGTCTGCGAGATACTGTTTTCAAACACGTCGGAAAGACTGCCGGTTGCTCACGCTTAGACTGTCGATAAGAGCGAGCGAATTTAGCGGTGGAAGCGATGGTACATCGAGAAATAACGAGCGGTTTAAGGATTCCGCGAGTACGGGTGGACGCACTCTACATTTTTCTTGTTTTCCACGCTACTGCGAATTACATTGAACTTAACGAACCCTACGGTGAACGAGTTTAATTTAATCTCGAAGAGGTTGTTGCAAAATCCCCGAAAGCACCCCGGCGAATCCGCGAGATATTCGATTTTATCTCAGCCCGCTATTTATAAAAACGAGTTCTATCCGAAACTCAAGGAAATCATCTACGCGAGATTCCGCACGGTTCTTGTAGATGAGGATTTTGCAAGACTATGTTAACGGCATTCGCTCGCACGGTTCGCGGCATCGCCTTTTGAATCTATGAAAGAAAGATCGTCGCAGATCTGCGCAAACAAAGTTTCAACAGTATGCGGAAAACTGCCGGAAAATAAAGCCGCCGTCAGCGGAGCGCGGGAGTGATCATTGAAAGAAAAAACTAGAGACAATGCAATAGTTTATTATGCTTCTATAAAAATAAGTATTTACATTAACGAAAAATGTAGTATAATATTCAGAAACAATAATTGTGACGACTCGGATCTTAAAACTAAAGAGACTTAAGTTTTGAATCAAGAAGAGAGTTCGACTTGATGAAATATATTTCTATCGTATCTCTAAAATCTGTGAGTTATATCTGATTGCGATAAATTTGATTTCATCTCGGTTATCTTTACACATACAAATATTACCGTGCGAACAAGTGCGTGAATTATACCACCGTAATTTCGTGAAAGTTTCAGTTTCAGGGATGAAATGTGGCGGGGTGATTCCCTGGTTAACCTTCGCGCGTTTTAGGTGAAGCTCGTTTTTGTAAGACGATATAAAGGATCGTTGGATTCAATACTAATAGTTTATCGAGGTCCCCAAACAAGCTTTATTTGTTTGGGGATCTCGATAAACTATTAGTATTGAATCCAACGATCCTTTATCTCGTCTACCCACTTACAAAAACGAGCTTCACCTAAAGCGCGCGAAGGTTAACCGTTCGCCAGGGAATCACCCCGCCACATTTCGAAACTGAAACTTTCACGAAATTACACGGTGATATAATTCACGCACTCGTTCGCACGGTAATATTTCTCCTCGTTCTGTCCCTGTAAATTAAAAAAGAAAAAAAAGAAAGTGAGAAGAAATCGCGGATCTACGTGTAACAAATCAAATATCGATAATATGATCGTAAAAACCTTACGTAATCGCTCCTATCTTTAAAACTTAACGGTCATCGCTATAAATTAACAATCCTACGACTTTCGGAGTTTTCGTCCGAGACTATCGAGACCATTCATTCTAATCACAGCGGCAGTGTACTCCCAAAAAACGGTTTCACCAGCCGTCGTGCTGCTGTCAACGATCGATGGCAGTGACGAACGCAAATGGGATTCAAATACGCGGAATTTACGACCCTACACCGGAAGCAGTGTAGATGCACTAGACGAAGAAAGAGAGAAAAGAAAAAAAGAAAGAAAGTAGTCATATCGGTTTTAACAATATCGTTTGTTTCTGCGCCGTCCATTCGCGGTCCTCTCCCTCCATCGTCTCCTTCTGACTAGTGTGCTATTTATCACGCGACGCCCGTGAGCTCCCTTCTCGTGGTCTCATTGTGACTATCTCAGAAGCAGATGGAGCATGTCCAGGTATCAGAGTATTGTCACAAAGGTCATTGTTGTGCCATTTCCGTTTTCTGAGGTCACTGCGCAACAAACGTTGGAAAGATCTTATTATTTCCCGTAATTTAGCGACAGTCGCGCGAGTCTCGTCTCTCAAGAGACGCGTCGTGATCTTGGCACGTGTGTGTGTGTTATATGATTAATCGGCCAGTGAATTTATATAATTAAATCTATCAGTGAATGATTTGAAGAATGGATCATTGTGTATCAGGGTCGCTCGTTTGCGGTGTTACGATAAATGTTTCTTCGGAGCTTTAATTCCGCAGCACGCAGTTTTCGTGACATTCGTTGGACACCGCTATGTCGACGCGAATATATCAAAAGAAATAATCTCGTACAATAATACGACGTCTGATTGCAAAAGAAATTGGAAAATGCACGACAATAAGGTGAAAACATTATCGCCTTTAACGGCGGGCACCCAGCGTTCTCCCTCCGACAACTGAATATTAAAAGAACGTGTGCAAAAATATCACGGCTCTTATTATTCGTCGCGTTGTAAAAGAAAAAAGGAAATATATCCGATAAAAGAGGAAAAGCTTTTCCAAGTTTCGCCGCGCACTCTGAATTTCCAGTATCTTGGCGGCGTAGAATTTGTACGCGCTGCGCTATTTGCACAGAACGATGGCACGACCGGTCGGTTGAAACTTAATTTTTTAGCGGATTCTTCACGTTAAACGATTTAATCCTCGTAACGGGAGGGGATGAGAGACCGAAGAAAAATAATTCGTGCAACGCGGTTGATTACCGGCAATAAACACGTGCGTCTCGTTAAAACGTCGTCATTATGTAGAGCAACGTTCCGACACGCCTCTAATCAACAGCGGCGTCGATGCTACACGGTCGAAATGGTGCGGCAAATCTGATGAATAGATATCAAATTCATCGAGAAATGCGATGGCGATAATCAGTTGATTTTGTTTGCACGATACGCGAGCGTTATCGGCACGTGTGAATGTACGAAAGCTAAGTGCATAGGGCACGGTGTTTTGACAGATGTGTCGAGTATTATTATAATCACCGAGTGTCGGCGCCGATGGTATCGATACCTTCGACGATGTCTCCCCGAGTCGATCGGTAGGCCTATTTTGTAACTTTTAACGACAGTGCCGTTGCGCAGATATAGTAACGACTTACTCTTTCATACATATCCTCTCGCATTCTCGTTTAAACATAATTGCTCCCATATTATATTTAAATGTCAAGAATTTATTGAGATTTTTCATTCCACTTAGATGAGAGCGCTTTCCCGTCGGCAGTATCCCTTTAAGGATAGTTTACTTAGACGGCCTAATAAAAACCTTGATAAAAAACTTTGACGACACTTTTTAACTTCTCTCTTTAATTCTACAGATTTTTCATGCTACCTTCAACAACTTATTTTAACGCTAAAACAGCGAAAACGGAAATTTTAGACATCGTCGAAATAAGAGTTATATTATATTATTACAGTTGAAATATATTTTGCTATCCTAGCTCTTTATATATTGTAGAATCACAATACAGGATTAAAATTTCGCTTCAGGAAAACAGCGCACTCTTTGATGAAAAGGCACTTTACGCGAACGAGACTGTATAATGTCACCTGGCGCAGATTAAACGACCGATACTATCTGCAAGGTAGCTCGGGAGAAAGCTCCGATAAAAAGATTTCCACAGCATTTTTGCTCGATGTTTCATTTGAGACATATCATCATCTTTATCCAATTACTTGCCGCGATTGGCCCCCTCAATTGTTACGAATTTCCTTGTCGAGCCAAATGTAGGGACTATATGGGTCGGAGCGAGAGATTATCGGGAGCGATAAAACGACATTTTTCTCCGCGTAAGATTAGCCTGACAGGGCGTGTTGAAAATCCCTTTCGGAATGGAAACGCCCGCGCGCCATTAAATGGAACGTCAGTGGATTTTCCTCCGCGGGACATTCTGTCGTGTGGAAAAGTCAATTTCCTAAAAACAATTCTGTCGGGCCCAGGGAGTAATACGTACGCAACCAGCCAGCCGCTCGCGAACGAAATGAAATTACTACGGGCGTAGAAACGAACGAATTCCTGTAAGGCAGCGCGCACGTAGGGAAGCAGGGGAAGCGAGATTGTAGAGGGAGGGGGAGGGGGGAGTTCGATGGTAAAGGGACTAAAGTAGAATAAGCTCCGACAGGTTTGAGGAGGGCCGAAATCCTTTGGTCGCTTATCAATCGATGTACGCTCCCCTCTAGTCCTATCAAATTTATCCCAAAATGTACGAGAGTTTTGCGAACGAAATCGCCCCGATAGATGGCAATCGTTGATTTTGGAATATTTCGCCTGTACGTAAAACGCGACGAACAATCTCATGAT
>NW_014556493.1:0-3435 GCF_001313825.1 Dinoponera quadriceps
AAGCATTACATGTATCACAAGAAACAATCAGTAGACGTTTACGAGCAATAGGAAAGATGAATAAACTCGGTAAATGGGTCCCACACAATTTGAATGAACGTCAAATGGAAAATCACTTGTAAAATGCAAAGTCACTTGTAAAATGCTGCTTCAACGCCACGAAAGGAAATTATTTTTGTATCGAATTGTGATGGGTGACGAAAAATGGATTTATTTTGAAAACCCGAAGCGGAAAAAATCGTGGCTTTCACCTGGCGAAGCCGGTCCATCAACACCAAGGCCAAATCGCTTCGGCAAGAAGACCATGCTCTGTGTCTGGTGGGACCAGAGCGGTATTGTATATTATGAACTCTTGAAGCCCGGCGAAACCGTTAATACACAATGCTATCGCTAACAAATGATTAATTTAAACTACGCATTAATCGAAAGACGACCGGAATGGGCCAGAAGACATGGCAAAGTGATTTTGTTACACGACAATGCGCCGTCTCACACAGCAAAACCAGTGAAAGGCACCTTGAAATCGCTTGGATAGGACATCCTTTTGCATCCGCCGTACTCCCCAGACCTGGCGCCATCTGACTATCACCTCTTCGCATCAATGGGGCACGCGGTCGCAGAGCAGCACTTCAGCAATTTCGAGGAAGTTGGAAAATGGGTCGACGAATGGTTTGCCGCAAAAAACAAGCAGTTTTTCTGGCATGGTATTCATAAATTACCTGAAAGATGGGNATGTGTAGAAGCCGTTGGCCAATATTTTGAATAAAAAAAAATTAATTTCCCTTGAAAATTACGTGTTTTTTTTTTTACCAAAAAACAGGAAAAAACTTATGCATACACCTGGTAATTTGATCTTCGTCCACTCTGGCATTCATGTATTTGGAAAAAAGTGTTTCTAGTAGGAAAGATGTTTTATTCCAAGAAAGTATCGAAGCTGTTCGAGAACAAATGCATTTGCAGCTAGAATAATTTGTTCTCAAAGAATATAGAAACTACCGGAAAGATGGCGCAGGTGCATTCAAAAGGAGAGAGACTAAATCGAAAAAAGATAGTACGTAAATTATTTCTTTTATGTTACATTTTGAATAAAAAATAAATTATAATTAAAATTTGAATACTTGTAATTTTATAATTTGGCATTTTCCTGGAGATCTGTGACGACGCTTTCCGGTGTCTACGTTCGCGACAACAATTTCGCTTTTTGTAACGCCCGGAGAAGTGGTAGCGACACCGCATCGTCATAAATTATGTTTAGAATAAGTTTATGTATAAATATCAAGGGCTTAAATTAATTCTCGCTACTTTTTTTAAAAAATCCTATGTTTATTTCAAAAGAATGATACATCATATTTTATTCAAAATATTGTCCTTCGAAAGCTACAATCTTTTCCCAATTCTCGGATAACACATGCATGCCGCGGTAGATAAATTTAGGTTTTTCCAAGGCGATCCAGTCATCAAGCCAGTTTTTGTTATCCTCAAAAGAACTGAAGTGCTGCAGAAAAGCCAAGCTGCATCGACCGAAACAAATGGTAATCTGAATTAGCAACGTCTGGTAAATAGGGCAGGTGAGAGTAAGACATCCCATCAAATTGCCTCCAAGATTTCCTTTATTAGTGTTGCAACATCTGATGTAGCATTGTCATAAAGATAAATAATTTTATGAGGCCTTTGGGCGCATTGCGTGCGTTTTTCTTTGAATGCATGATTTAAATTGAGTAACTGTCGTCGGTAGCGTTCAGCATTGGTTTGACTTGGTTGCAGCAGCTCATAATACACAACACCGACTTGATACCACTAAATGCACAGCATGACCTATTTTCCATGAATGTCCTGTTTTGGCGTTGATGTTGATAGGTCGCCGTGATCCATGACTTCTTGAACTTAGGATTAACGTAACGAATATACTATAATATATAATATAAATACATTTTTCATCGCTAATTACAATTCTTTGATCGTATGATATGAATCTTTTTCCTGTAATACTTCCAATTCTCCATCTTCAAACTTTCTCGGCTGACTAGGGCGCTCTTAGTCATTCGCGTCAAAATCGTTGATTTGGATCGTCTAAACTAATTTCTGCAATTTGTTTAAGTTAGAGTGTAGTCCCTATAAGCCTTCAATTGCAAACGATGACTTTCAGCAGCAAATTTCTTAAAATGATAACAAAAAATTAATCCTCCCGCAAATGCTTTTTCTGATGAGAATCCCGATATCTTCAATGCAATAAAAATTTGTGTTCTTTGAGATCTTTGCGATCTATGATCATGTCACACATTGATTAGTAAAGCATATTGACAATACTTTCATATATATTAATAGTCACTTTTGGCCATGTTGAAATAGCACAACTACTTACCTCTATTAGTCGACAGCGAGAATTAATTTAAGCAACTAATATATATAGGTTGCTCTGAAAGTTTTGCGATTCGGTTATTTCTCATATGATGGCGTTGTAGACACAATTTTTTTGAATTCTTTGACATGTTTTATGTTGGATAACTATGACAGATTATTAAAATTTTTTTTCTATTTTTACCGCAATTTCACAGAAGATCACTGTGATACAAAGTGGAATTATCATAAGAACATTATCGAGTGTCACGTCTGACATATAACTACACACTAGAAATTCGCTAAATCTTTTACCGAAATCATCATCTAGCAAATTAAACTCAACCAAGTAGTAGGGCCAATCAGCAGGCTCGACAAATCAGAGGGGACACCACGCCACCTACGCGCACTCGCCTTAGGGCGGCTTCTCAACATTGCTTGTCGAGAAAAGCTCGACCCTCGAGAGGGCGAGCGTACCGCGCACCCAGAGTCCCCGCAACCGAAGGAGGTCCCTGCGAGGACCTCCGGGGTCAGTTCTTCCGCCGCATTCAACTCGTTCGGGTCTCGAGTCCCCGGAGCCCTCGAACCCTCTTAGTGTTAACCACGTGCTCGCGCCGCGCTTTACTATTTCCATCCCTCTTGAGCAGGGTCTAGCGTAAGTCCTATTTCTCGTTGTAAGTCCAATTCTAGAATTTAGATTCTTTTATATATTCTAAATTGTAATTCGTAATAACGAACAGTGTATTAGTATAATATTATTCCGAAATACATACAACCACGTGTTACTTGATCGCCGAGTATTTGCCAGCATCAATTGTAACCATCGAATTGTTTNCGGGGTCAGTTCTTCCGCCGCATTCAACTCGTTCGGGTCTCGAGTCCCCGGAGCCCTCGAACCCTCTTAGTGTTAACCACGTGCTCGCGCCGCGCTTTACTATTTCCATCCCTCTTGAGCAGGGTCTAGCGTAAGTCCTATTTCTCGTTGTAAGTCCAATTCTAGAATTTAGATTCTTTTATATATTCTAAATTGTAATTCGTAATAACGAACAGTGTATTAGTATAATATTATTCCGAAATACATACAACCACGTGTTACTT
>NW_014556494.1:0-3739 GCF_001313825.1 Dinoponera quadriceps
CCGAAAGTCAATAGAGAAACTGGCAGAACACTTTAATATTATTTCTGTTTGCTTTGCAAGCCGGTCAAGTTTCATCGAACTCGAAAGGAGAATCCGGCTTATATACGTTTCTTGCGTATTGCGCATTCTTACGTATTGCGAACTTTAGCCGCACAAGCCCGAACTTTTTAATCACACCTGCCTTTACCTTTTTGATTGAATTTTTACTTTTTATATTTATCTTGGAAAATCCCTCGGCCTTTTTATCGCGAAGGAGAAAAGTTTCATTCTAGTATAATTTTTCCATGACCTTCCATAGTATCCCCCCGGGATGATTTTAATCCCCTGATCTCACTTCGCCGATCGCACAAAGTTGCCCAACTTCACGTTGCAATGAGACGGAAGAGCGCGGGGGGAGGGGAGGACGGATGCATGGAGAAGATCCGTTCTCCTTCTCAAACGATCGAAAATCAGAAGGGCTCCCGCGCGACGTGGTGTTTGTCTTCGGGGCATCTTAGAGCTCGTCCGTCTGATTCCCTCCCTCCCACTCGTGCAGTTTTCAGGGTCCATTGTCTGGACTCAGTTTGTTTGGGCTCCGATGGCTCTTTTAGGGAAATTGTTCTCCGTGAGCCGGAAAGAACTGCGGAGCGACTGTGTAATAATCGACTCGGGAAACGATGAAGCTGTCGCAATTAATTTCCGCTCGTAGAGGCGACTCCTTTTGACAAAGGAAACGAGGAGGGAACTTCGTCCCTTCATCCTCCCTGCCTCTGTGCCGTTCCATTCCATTCCATTGCTTAGACCCGCGAGTTTTAATCCGCCGTTTTCCGATGTAATCACCCTATGTAATTCACTCGCCGTTTCTCGGAAACGTGTACGACGTGATGAAGTGTAGACCAAAATTGCGCCTGTCCGAAACTGCGTAAATCCGAGTTAATTCAGCAGTTTTAACAGCTCGTGCAATCGCGCGGTTTGACGTAATTACTTAAACATTTCACGTGTTTGTTCGAGTCCCATAAATAACTCCCGACGAAGCCGGCGAATATTTGCATTCGTCTTCGCCGTGTGCGGAGAGTGCATTAAGCATTTAAGCCGGAAACATTAAAATAAGCTGCTCTTCAATAAACGATGCTATGCTCTATCAACAATAACGAGTACGTGTGCTCGATTGGATTCCCGTTCCACGCGCGAGAATAAGTTTCGAGATAAGGTGAAAAGTTGCTCGCGAGATTCAACGTCCGATATACCCGTCCGAACGGAACAATAATTCTCCAAATTCGTTCGAGCGTATTGAAATCCCTACAAAATTATCATAATCCGAGACGTAACTTCCTGTCGTTACGTCTACTTACTGCCTTTCCATTCCCTCGATTCTTCCCCCGAGACCCTACCCTCGGTCCCTCTCAAACTTCACGTCCAGTCATTTCGCGCACGTTGAAGGAAATCCGTGCAGGCCAAAAGAATCAAAAGCCATCGCGGAAACGTCTACGCGACGGGTATCGGGACTGAGCACGTATGCCGAAACGAGTACCGGTACACGCGCGCACGGGATATCGGTGACGCGAATTGCGCGGAGTCGGAAGTGCGGCAACAACTTTCCACGGTTGCCACGGGAATTTCCGAAAATACGGGGAGACCCGGCGAATTACNTGGCGAATTACATTATTCGTTCTTCAGCGGAAAAACCTCCCAGGTCCCGCAAATATTCCAACGGCGATACCGCCCGGCCCTTATTTTCACTCTTTCTTTCTTTCTCTCCCTTCCTCCCCTTCCCATCCTTCGCCCTCCCTGTCGTTAATCCTGCTCGGATCTACATGCGGATGGATCCCCGCATGCCCTTGTTCCCAGGGGCCGGCCCAAGANACCCAAGAGAAATTATGAACGAAACGAGGACCGTAAAAAAGAGACCGAATGTGTACGTCTGCATCCTTGTTTCCGAGCGCGCGCGCACAACGCAATAACGGTAATAATAGATGAGAGGGTGAACGAGGCGGAAGGGTGTGTGTTATTATTTCTGAAACTTCCTCCGAAACTTCCCCTGCTTTAACGTTATTGCAGATCCGTTCGTTGAGAGAAAAATAATATACTAACGTGTCGAAAGTCAACCGCCGACACGTGTCTGACTTCCTCAACTCGGTAGGCCAAACCCTTCACACTTTCCCCCTTTTTTTCCTTCCTTTCATTTCTTTCACCGGGGTCGGGGCAAAAATTGGTTATCGATCCCGCGGTTTGTTTCGCGCGGAAGGAGACATTCTGTAGCCGCGGCGACAATTTTCCTCGACGTCTGCGAAATTTCCAAGAGTAATAAGCTTCTCCAGACGTTTGTCGTTCGTGCGCCATGAGCGGGATAATTAAGGTGTCAGAAGCGTNATAGAGAACGGAAGGGCGAAATGGGGGGGAGGGGAGGGGGGAAAGTGGCTAAGGGTGGACAACGGCATTAGAAAATAAGGTTTCCGCGAGCGAAAACCGTAGGCGGAAATTGTGTCTGGGACGCGCTGCTTTTTCCGGCTATCGTTTTCTTCCCACCCTCCCCCCTCCTACATTCGAATCTCGGCCGGGGGCCGAGGAATAAATATCGCGGTGGCGCGCGCGCGCAATTAAAATGAAAAAGGTGAGGCTGACAGCTACGAGAGTTTCTGTTTCCAATTATAAGCGCTTAAAGTTGCGACTGCAGNCTCCACGAGGTAATATTGTGGGGTTTGCTTACGACTCCGGCTTATTGGAAGCGAAAGAGTGAGAGAGGAAGAGCGAACCGGCGGGAGAGGATCGGGGGAGGAGGAGGCAGACTCGCCTAGCTCGCCGGAGATACTCCCGATATCTCTTTATTCGAAAAACGGATGCGATATCTCTTTACCCGAGAAACGGTCCGCCGCGACAGCTCTTTATTCGCGAAACGTATGTTGCGTCCCTTTATGTATTCAGAAAACGGATACGAAAGGTGAACCGAAGATAAAGACCGAGGAGAACCGTCCGAGAAGAATCCTACCCCACCATGGTCTAATCCAACTTCAAAGTGCGCGAAAGTACATACGTCTCTATCCTTCCACGTTGATTTGCACGATTGTAAGATAACAGATTGCAAGGAGCCCAGCCGTACAAACGTCAGTCGTCAGACGCGAGTGTTTCAAAGGACCGTGTAAGATAGCCGTGAAGTGTGCTGCAAGACGTATGCAATAAGCTAATTGACCAATTGGATTCTTACAGTCAGAGAATAATCGACAGCGGTTGGTCAATTAGCTCACTGTTTACGTCTCATTCGATACCTGGCGGTTATTGCGGACGGTTCTCGAGAGATCTTCTTCTTTCCGCGCAAGTATCGCGTATACTTTCTGCTTCTATTTAATTTGCATTTTATATGAGAAGGAAAATTCTTGACTTCGCTGTAAATCTCTCGATTCTGCGCGATGTTCAGAAAAACGGTGAAATTCAGCGAATATCGTAGGAGTTGGTTCAGGTGATAAATTACAGGAGGACGAGAACCGCGTCTCGTTTAGGCCGCGCCGTAACGGGCACTTTCGGAAAACGTNGAGTTGGTTCGAGTGATAAATTACAGGATGGCGCGAACCGCGTCTCGTTTAGGCCGCGCCGTAACGGGCACTTTCGGGAAACGTTTTCTTCGGCACGTCGAAAGTTTCGTTGTTGCGAACCGCGCTCGCAGTTCAGCCGCGGCCGTATTCCGCCGGGAGAATTTCCGCGCTGCGCAAGTTAAGCGAAACTTTTTGCTTTCGTTATCGGGGAGAATACAGTAACCCGGTGACAC
>NW_014556495.1:0-601 GCF_001313825.1 Dinoponera quadriceps
GTCGATAAATACTACGGGAGTGACGAACCGTGGGGTCCTTATCTCTGTTCACGCACACACATTCACACACACAACACACAAACACACAAAGAGGTGTAAATCCGACCGTGCAACCTCCACCTTGGGTAATGCTAATGCCGGCGGTACCGTAACTTTCAATCCTCATAACTCGAAAAATACTGATTAAAAAAACGTTTCATTATAGCGTTTTGGAAAGCTCTCGAGGTAAGCTACAAGAATATGCATTGAAAAATGAGGGTTTCCATTTAAGAAATNTGGGGGTTTCCATTTAAGAAATTAAAGGTGACCTTCACGTGATCTTCAAACGACTATCCAAGGTCAAACCAATGACACCATCTTATGTGCCCCTCTATGTCACAAAACTTTTGTCTGAAACATTTTTCTATAAAATGTCGCGTTTACGAAAAAGTCGGGTGAGACGGGTAGTCTGGGACACCCTGTATATTTGTAGTTGTAGATAGAAACAAAATTTTATATACAATTTATAGTAAGCCTACGGTATTCTGATACCCACTCTATATTGACTACAATTTTTAGTAAATACAAGTTAGTACCAAATTACCGAAGAATACTAGAAATT
>NW_014556495.1:689-12541 GCF_001313825.1 Dinoponera quadriceps
ATTAAAGAAAGACACATGTCCGTCGGTATACATGTTTGTATACATAAAAATGAAGATTTTTTTTTGCCTAATTGAAGGATAAAAGAATTTTTTTCTCGAAAACTATAGACTGTGGAAAAAAATTGCTAAGAACAAAAATGTCTTAGAATTAGTCGAGGAACACTCTTAAATTTTTTCAAAATTTTTGAAGTCATTTTTGGAAAATTGGATTTTCCGAATTTATCAGAAAATCAAAAATTGTCTGCAAAAATTCTGAAAAAATTTGAGAGTGTTCCTTGACTAATTCTAAGACATTATTGTTCTTAGAAACTTTTTTCTAAAGTCTTTAGTTTTCAAGAAAACGATAAGTTAAGATTTTAATAAAATTTTCACATTTTCGACGCCATTTTGTGAAAAATAAGTGATTCACTATTAATATAAAAATTTCCTGTTAATCTTCAACACCCATGATCACCTCTGATCATGATTAAAAGATGATACCTTTGCGGTATCATTGCAAAAAAAATTCAGAAAAAAAATGTTTCGAAAATTTTCACATTTTTCATGTTTAAATCGACCATATTTTTTTTCCTCGNACAATTTTGACTTCGGATTCTGAAAGAACATGAAATTTTACGTCGGAAAAGAGCCTGTGAAATTTTTTTGTATACCGATAGCATAAAGAAAAACTCGGTGAAAGTTACTTAAAATTAGCGTCGTTTGGGCGTTAATGGGTTAATTCGTGCTGAGGATTTGGATCGCACAATACATTTGACTGTCAGCCCTTTGCTATTTGCTCGATTTTTGTCCTGCGCAATATCAAAAAATGTTTATTATCTCAAAATCATATTTTTCTCTCAAAAGGCTTTTGAGATTAATTCTACATAAATATTTTAAAAAATGCAATAACTAAAAATCGATTTCAATGAGAAAGACCCCTTACTTTTACAGATTTAATTTTAACTCTACCTTGAAGCTAGAAATTCTCTTGATATTTCGATTACTAAATTTATATAAGTATTCATAACAACTTATTTTGACGCTAAATACAGCGAAAACAAAAATTTAAGACATCATTATGGTTCAAGTATGAATAAATTAGGTCATTAGAAATGAATTCATTTAATTACTATGTGAACAAATTAATTCGGTGCTTTTTCCATGAATTCCAAAGTTTATTTATAAATATTTAAATACAAGTTTAACGTTCAAAATAATTTCCATTATTTTCTATGACTTTATTCTATTTATAGGACAGCTGAGGAATGCACTTGCGAAAAAACTTGGTGGTTTTAAATCATTAAAATCATCAATGCTCTTTCAAAATTCATCAACAGTTTTGAAATGCGTATTCGCTAAATGATGTTGAAGCGACCGAAATAAGTGATAATATAACGGGGCTAGGTCTAGTGAATTAGCCGCATAAGTGAGAATTTCCCAGTCTAATGTATATATAAGATTCTTCGTCCTTTCTGCAGCATGTGGTCGAAAGTTGTTAAGCAGCAGAATCACCTATCTAGTTCCATTGCCGACCTTTCTACAAGTTTTATTGGTTATAGCGCTTTCACTCAAAACGGAAAAAATTATTTTGGTAGCCTGAATAGCATATTTATTCAACTGGAACTCAAAAAGGTGCAGTGCCTCAGGTGCTTCTTTTCGGATAGCATCATGATAACTACTGTTTTATGAGGTTATGTCGGCAAAGTTGTCAACTATTATAGTGTTTCTTAAAGCTTAAAATTGTCACTTTCAAATCGCCATTGGGTGGGAAAGAAATTTTAATTTGAACTATAGTTACTAGACGATAAATATAATTATATTTATACCCCCCTACAATTATATTAATAGATAATATTAATATATAATGGCATTAAACCATTCGTATTTTACTCCTAAGACATCATATAATAATTTCTATATTTGAGTAAATTATATCATGAAGCTTAAATAAATATTATCTTAGCTTCAACTGTATTATAGAATTAAATATTTAAATACTCAAAATTTCAATTCGTTTCGTGTAACGTGAAAATTTAACAATTCATGGTAAATTTACGCGGTCGCGCAGTTTGCAATTCTTACTTCAACGTTATTTCCAACAAAAGTACAGTTTTGTCCGTCGCTAGACATCTCTATCAAAGATGAGTATGGATTTTCTATTAATGAGCGTTGCAATTTGATGTGCGTCGAACGCGAGCTGAAGTGAAAGCTAATCGCGTGCATTGTGTACCGAAAGAAAAGCCTGTGCCAAAGATCGCACGAAATTACGTAAAAGAAATCTATCCTCATGCGAACGTTATTGATGTATCACGCGTAAGCACGATTAGTTCTTACAAGACTGAGAGAAAAAAAAATAAAATTATTTATTTACTTTCGCGATTAGAGATTATTTTTTTACTTTCGCGATTAGAGATTATTTTTTTACTTTCGCGGGAACTTTTTACTTAATATCTGCGGGATTACGTAAGTACGAAGGAGTAATGTAAAACATTACTCCTTACTCCTGACACCCGCAGGGCACAAAAAGAGAAACACAAAACGCTGTTTTACTTTTTAAACACCACGCGGAGCAATCGAAATTTCGTCACACTAATTCGTATGCATCATTCGTTTATTCGTTGATATTTAAATCGCCAATCGCCGATTAAGTAACTTGGCCGAAGTTTAAACCATCAATCATGAAAATCATAGTGCCACAGGAAATTATGAATAAATTCCACCTTTGATTAAATTTGTTTTCAAGAGAAAAAACTAAATATAATTAATAAATAAATATAATAGTATTAAATACAAGTTAAATGTATAAACAGAATATATTCGGAGTATAAATTAGTTCAGTCCGTTTTCAAAAGATGGCTCTGGCTGTTATGAATGTTTCATAGTGACAGCTGATTTCGGTGGTTTCAGAGTGATTAGACATCTTTCAATAATATTCAGTTTATATCAGTTTATATATTTATATTGAGTTTCACACAAAACCCCTGTTTTTACTGTGTTGAATATGTCAAATTTTGTGTTAACTAAGCAGCATTTGCGGTAGGTTTTAGTTTTCTGCTTTAATTGGAAGAAATGTGCAGTTGAAGCGCATCGAATGCTTGTAAACGTTTATGATGACAATGCTCCAACTGATAAATCATGTAAAGAATGGTTTCGACGTTTCAAGAATGGTGATTTCAGCGTTGAAGACAAGCCTCGCTCTGGACAGCCAAAAAAATTCGAAGACAAAAAATTGGAGGCATTACTCGATGAAGATACGAGTTAAATGCAAGAGAAGCTTGCAGAATCATTGAGAGTTACGCAACAAGCAGTTTCCGTATGATTGAAATCCATGGGAATGATTCACAAGCAAGGCAATTGGGTGCCTTATGAACTGAAAGAGAGAGACGTTGAAAGGCGATTTTTTACTTGCGAGCAGCTGATTCCAAGGCAACAAAGAAAGGGTTTTTTACATCGGATTATGACTGGGGATGAGAAATAGATATTCTACGATAACCCCAAAAAGAAAAAATACTACGCTATGCTCGGTCAATCGTTGCCATCGACCTCAACATTAACACAAAAGCCGAATATTCATGGTTGGAAGGTCATGCTGTGTATCTGGTGGGACCAAAAGGGTGTTGTATACTATGAGCTGCTACAACCTGGCGATTCCATTACGGGCAATCCGTATAGGCTACAATTGATTCGTTTGAGCCGTGCATTACGAGAAAAACGGCTGGAATACGAGCAAAGACATGGCAAAGTTATTCTTCTGCATGATAACGCTCGGCCTCATGTCGCAAAAGTCGTAAAAAATTATTTGGAAATGCTCAAGCGAGATATTTTACCGCACCCGCCGTATTCGCCGGACATTGCTCCTTCTGATTACTGGTTGTTCCGACGGATACAGCACGATTTGGCAGGTCACCGGTTCACTTCTTTCGCAGAAATCGAAAATGGGCTCCTAACTTAGATCGCCTCAAAGGACGAGACATTTTTTCAAGATGGAATTCGAGAATTGCCTGAGAGGTAGGAAAAAGTAGTAGCCAGCGATGGACAATACTTTGATTAATCTGTTCATTTATTTTGTTCTGAAATAAATGCATTTTTGACTACAAAAAACGGACCGAACTAATTTGTACTCCCAATAATATATTAGATACTGAAAAATATTAAATGTACGAGATTATTTCGGTAAATTGACAATGATGAAAATAGAGTAACATAGAATACAATAAAATTATAATAAATAAATAAAATGAAATGAAACAAAGTGAAACAAAATTAATTGGTATGCGATGTGGTAAAATTAAACGAAATAAAATCAAATCAAATGTAATAAACCGAAATGAAACAAATTTAAATGTAATGGGATAAAATGAAATTATATAAAATGAAATATATTAAAATGAAAAGAAGTGAAAAATGCAATGCAACAAAATGAAAATCCCATTTATGCGGGATAATTCCTCACAAGAAATTTGTAAATACGCAACAACAACGCGACTTTTCCATGTCCTTGCGCTCCCGTAAACGCGATTACATGCTTCATAGTCGCGGTAACTTTCTTTGTACGAGCGGTAACGAGTTTCCATGTGCGGCCACATCGGACAACGGTATAATGAACGCCCTCGCAAGAGTAAACGCAATGATCACTGATGATTCACTCCGATCTTTGTCCGCGAGCGACCGGGCCTGCGTCTTTTCTCGGCAACTATTTGACCTTTTTTGCTGTGCATATTTCGACTTAACGATCAAAACGCACTAAGTTCTCTTTCTTTTACTTTCCGTCGTCTCTCTCTCTCTCCCTCGCTCTCTTTCTCTCTTTTGATCTTAGCATATTGGAAACAAGAAGCAACGATCACGCTTCGATGTTTTCTGCGCTTTCGTACTTTTCCTGCTTTTTTCCTTCTGGCATTTTATATATAATATATCCCACAATTCTTTTTTCCCTGAAATATTTTGTGTTGATGTTTAAACACTTTGCCAAACGCATTGCCTAATTCACAGCACGTTTAATACATCAGGAATTTTACTATCAATCGATCGGACTCAAACGCGATGAACGCCGGGATGTCTGAAGACACGCGGAAACGCGAAATCAATGTGCACAATATGTACACGACTTAACCCATTAACTGCCAAATTTTTTTTTTTATTTTTGGCCAGATAAGTTATATATATGCACAAAAGTTGTGTAACAGTATAATTATATTCAAATTATGTTTTGTTTTGAGCTCCAAATGGAGATCGTGGTAGCTAATGGGTTAATTAGAAGTAGAAACAAATTTCATACACTTATGAAAGTCACGGCTATATAATGGCATGTGTTTTGCATATCTTATATCTTTTCTTTAATAAATATGTGTTTTGCTAGTTTTTCTACAGATATCGCGTAATGCAATCAAGTCGCAGCAACGAATATACTGGTATGTTTGTCCAGAGAAAGTGCAAAGGACTTCGGCCACCGTTATCTCGGAAGTCGTTCTAAGTAGATAAATTTAATTATTACTCATGTCGGAGGATATTTTGATAAATCCTCACTGAATTTATCGCTGATCCACTCTTTGCAAAGACGTGGAATGACAATTGAAGCTGCATTTGTATTCCATGGCTGCGTTCCGATATTTACTCCAAGTACTGAAAAAAAATCTATAGTTTATGTTACATGTATTGTAGTTTTTTTAGAACTAACAGTGAATCGGAACATAGCCCCAATCTATAACACGAGTACAGTCAGTGTCATGTAGAGAAAATGGGGTAATACCGGTCAGTGAGTAATGCCAGCTATCTCTATATTTCGATTGTAGTCGATATAAATTGAATTTTGTAAGTTTCTGTCCTTTGTGGAAGGCCGAAGGAAGCATTAGACAAAATACAGTTATCTTAGCATTGTTCATGGTTGAGCTATTTAAAAAAAATCGTTTCGTTATTTTTTTATGTAAGGATCGCTAAAGAAGCGTAGTGTATTTGAGTAAGTTAATATATTTATTAATGCTAAATTATTGCACCATTTTTCCCAATACATTTTAAACCTTCTAATGTACGGTAAGAGTATTGGTTTTCTGAATTAATGGAGCATTACAACGTAGTTATTCTGTTTATAAAAACATGTAATTTGTGTAGTACCGATTAGTAGACCCTGGAGTGATTGTATTTAAGAGTCATGTCTTCTTTCTGGAGAATCTAGAAGGAATGATGAATTATGATTTCGCTTTATATTTCGCAGATTTTTTGCGCAAAATACGCACAAGAATTGCATTGATTAGAATATTCCCGATGAGTGTCATTGCGATTAATCAATAAATAATTTATTATTTCTTCAAAATATTATATGCAAAACTTTTGCATATCTTATATCTCTTCTTTAATAAATATGTTCGATTTTCAATCAAATGTTTGTCTTTTCTGGTTTTATACACTCTAAACATCGCTGATCAGCATTACCTTGAGGTCGGAGTAATCCTAGTCTTATCTCATTTTTCGCTTTTTTATTCATCTTTCTGCTACATATTTTTATAGAATTTTTTACACCAGTCTATATTATAATAAATTTATATGTATCCATTGTATTAATCAGATCTTGAATATAACATTTCTTATCAGTTTTATGAAAGTTTCTGCTTAGGTGACCGTCATTACTAATTTTTACCTTATATTGTAACCTATTGAAGAAAACCAGGTTGAAATCCATATAGGAAAATCATGTGGAAAATCTCTATATGGAAATCTATATAGTTTCGCATGGGCTATTGGGCCAAAATTTCAAGTTCTGTGTAACAATCCACATAGATTCTTGTGTAAAAATCCACTCTCTAATGTACAATCAATATTATTTCAGAGAAGCAATTAATAGTCATTGATAGTCATAGTTATAAGATATACAGCACTGTAAATCAATAAAATCTTGCTGAAAAAATCAATTAATTGCAGCAATTATTTTCATCAGTAACGTTTGATTGTCTTCTTTTTCCTTTTCCTATTGTCCGTATCCGGGTGTAGTGACCTCTCTCATATGTCTGTGGTGCGCACGCTGATTATAGGTATATGGGACCTACAGTTTAACGCCGGTTCCAAACGGCAAATTTTTAGATAGGCATTCATGGCAAAGATACTCTCGGTAGGTTGCCTCTTCTTTGCGAGAGGAGACACGAGCGTAAATATTTTAGTTTCTACCCGGGACCGCTAGCTAAGGACCAATAGATCAGCACGCTGTCTGCCACGCTCGCGCTCCGTTTGATTGCAGAAACAAGAAAATATTATTTATTAATTTTTTTTATCTTGTTAATTGTTATTAAGATGCTCTCAACCAATTTTTAAGATGACCCTCTTTGTCCAAAATATTCTTAATTATGCACTATTTAATTGACTTTTAATATTTTTTAAATATTATATTTGAATCTATTATACTTTAATATTATATTTGAGAAACGTGCTTACTCTGGTAAAACTTAAATTTGGGGTCTTTAGCTTTTGAGTCTACTATCTTCTAAGGAGAAATTCAAAATGATGTGAAAATATGATCAAATTTGAGTTCATCAAAATGATATCAAATTGCATAAACTTCTGATGATTCTTTTATTCCAGTGAAAATTATTTTATAATTAAAACTTTTGATCATTTTCTCTACATTGAGACTTAAAGAAAGAATTGTTCAGACCTTCTAATGCACAAGACCTTTCTAAAATGCACAAAGAAAAAAAGATTGCCACTTTATTTTTTAGCTTTCCATGGTTTCAATTCCGACAACGGACGGTCACCTATTCAACTACTAATCACGGTCATTATTGTTTTATCTCGATAATCGGACGATTTGCTCTGACTGCAGTGGCTCTAACGATATTTTTGTGATTTATGCATATATAATACATGTTTATAATCCTCACAAAATATTATAATGACATATTTACTGATAGACATTAAAAATAACGCAACAAGAGATATGCCATCATGCGAAAACCGAAGATTCTTATCAAACATACAACAAATTTGTTAAAGGCAGAGTCTAACGAGACTTTGCCTGTAACAACTACCTATAAAAGGAAATTATTCCTTTTATACTTCGAAGAAATAAAGTACATTATTTATTAAAATAAATTAATAATAAAATAAATATTTATTATATGAAAGGAAAAAAATTAATATTTGCCAATTATAATTGAAATTGAAAAAATAAATTAAGGCACAATTTGGAGAGAAAGTGTTAAAAAAAAGAATCAATAATTTATATTCTTTTAATCAGTAACTCAAATTAACTTTTATGAACAATGGTATCTGAACGGTCACTTTTTCTTATTATTTTTATATAATACATTTTTATTATAATTATAACAAGTATATAAAGAGTAACCAAACCGTTCTCGGTTCCTGTGGCGTTTAGATTGAACTAATAAATTGAGCAGAAATGTCATGTGCCATTTTGTAAAATTCACAATAGTTAGTGAGGAATTAATACCCTTTCCTATGCGTTCATCACTTCAAACAAAATAAGGAATACCTCAACTACTATCGCGAATTTTGTAAAATGTGACTTTTATGCTCAGTTTAATTTGTTCTATCCGCACTGGGAACTGGGAAAACGGTCTGGGATACCTAGTATATAGCCAGAAATGTACTCCACATTCCGTAAAAATCATAAAGGCACAATAAATAATGAGCCACTCTAATGTCATCCTTAAGTCATCTGAGATCGAGAAGTTACCAAAACCTGACTAAAATTTGATGAATATGACGTCAAATTGAAATCATCTGTATTTATTAGACTTATGAGCTACATCAAGTGCGCTTTATGGTTGAATATATATAATATATATAATATACAGGGTCCGCTACCAAAATCCGGACAAATTTAAATTTAAATTTCCCGTCTCATTTGACTTCGGCGGGAGGACGTTGCTGACGTTCGGGCAAGTCAGATATTTGTAGTAAGCGTACAAAACCTCATAATGCCCAAGCAGATAAGATCGAATGCGGAGTATAACCGAAGAACGGCGATAATCGAAGGCCGTTCACTGACCGAAATTATTCGGTTCTTTGGGTACCCAAGATCGACCGTATATGATGTTGCGGCTAAATGTAATTGCTAGGACAAAGTTTCCGGTCTTTGTTTACGTCCTAAACGTCGTCTCCAGTGAAGGTCACGTCATGCTGCCATATTTTTTTTCAAAACAAAGATACCATCACAAAAGAGGTTTATTTACGCGTTTTAACGAGGGTTGTGAACCTTAGATAGATACCATGGCCGCCAGGAGGCCGTATGTCTTCCAGCAGAACGGTGCGCCGGTTCACACAAATGACTCAGTTCAAAACTGGTTGTTGAATAATGTGGACACGTTTTGGTCAAAAAAAATCTGGCCTCCGAACAATCGAGATTTGAATCCGTTGGACTACTATGTATGGAGCGTCATTGAAGGAGTAATCAACAAGTATATCGAGACATCCCAAAGTGACATCTCTCAAGGCCGCTATTGAGGCGATATTCGCCAATATAGACAATGACGCGTTACAGAGAGCGTGCCAGCGCTTTAGGACGAGGATCGAAGCAAAAGGGGGTTACATAAAATAATTTTAGTCTAAAAAGATACCACTAGTGATATACAAATTTTTTTTTGTTATTTTGATATTTTGAAGAATAGAATTTTGTTTAAACTAATTGTTCATTTTGTCCTGATTTTGGTGGCGAACCCTATATACTGGGTGGACCATTTTAATCCATCCAGTCGAATATTTCGAAAACCAAGCTAGGGAGAGAAAAATTTTTCAGACAAAAGTTGTTTGGTTTCGAGGGAACCATAAGACGGTACCATTGGTTTGATCTTGAAGAATTATTTGAAAGTCACATGAAGATCACCTCAATTTTTTTAAATGGCATTCTCTATTTTTTATTACATATTCTTGTAGCTGACCTCAAGAGCTTTCCAAAATACTATAATGAAATGTTTCTTCATTGAGTACTTTTCGAGTTATAAAGTTCCAAAGTTGCAATTTGAAAAAATTCAAAATATCTCGTAAAGTATTCACTTTCCGTCTTATCTTACACGATTCAACTAGTCAAGGCAAGCATTGGACATGATCCAACCGGTCAAAGCAAGATCTGGACATGATCCAACCGGTTAAGGCAAGATCTGGACATGATCCAACCGGTCAAGGCAAGATCTGGACATGATCCGACCGGTCAAGGCAAGATCTGGACATGATCCAACCGGTCAAGGCAAGATCTTTATCAAAGGAATTGTTCAAAATTATCTCCATTGGCTTGAATACATAATTTCAACCTATTTTCGAAGTGCCTGACCGTTTTGAGTAAGACAGCTCGCGGTATATTTGCGCAAGCTACTCTTATTCTCTCTATCATATCTTCTCTAGTTGTAGGCGCATGCTCATAAACCACATTTTTAATATACCCCCATAAATAAAAATCAGGTGAAGTCAGATCAAGTGATCGTGGAGGCCATGCGATGGCCCCTCGTCGCCCAATCCATCTGCCATTGTATTCTCGATCTAGATAAGCTCTCACTAGTGCCGCATAATAAGGTGGCGCCCCGTCCATTTGTATCCACATTCTTTGACGTGTATGAAAATCAACATCTTCAAGCAATTGTGGTAAATGATCCCTGAGAAGTTCCAAAAAATTTACACTATTAACATTTCCTTCAAAAAAATAAGGACCAATCAAGAAACCATTTATAATACCACACCAAACATTCACACTCCAGCGATGTTGATTATCTTCTTGTCTATGCCAATGTGGGTTAACATCCGACCAATAATGGCAATTATGTCTATTCAATTTACCATTATTTTTGAACGTCGATTCATCAGAGAACATAACATAATAGAAGAAATTCGGATCAGCTCGGATCATTTGTTGTGCCCATTGACAAAATTGTACACGCAACGGCATATCTGCTTGAGTAAGAGCTTGTGTTAACGTAATATGGTAAGGACGGTACTTTATTTTCTTCAAAATTCTTAAGATCGTTGTTCTCGGGATACCAATTTCTGTAGCCATAATACGACTACTTGTATGAGGATTAAGATGAATGAATGCCAAGATAACGTGCACACGCACATCATCTTCATCATACTCATGATGTGCTCTTTGACGTCCTAAACGGCCTTGGCGAGCTCTTAGTTCGAGGTCCCGGATTGTAGTATGATTCGGATGTTGTTCTCTTTCGCGGTAACGATTCCGGTAAACTCGCGAAGCTTCATGATAATTTAGTTCACATTCTCCGAGAACAAGGAGAATAACAACAATCTCTGAGGGACGATAATTAGCCATGGGTATTGTTGGCAGACGTAAGCCTCTGATTGCGAGTAATAAAGTTTGATACTCCGATCAACAGTGGAACAGATTTCCATAATCAATTGATACCTAAATATCCAATTGTATCTACAGACTATTAATTCCTATTAATTCCTATTGCAACTTTGGAGCTTTATAACTCGAAAAGTACTCAATGAAGAAATATTTCATTATAGTGTTTTGGAAAGCTCTCGAGGTCAGCTACAAGAATATGTAATAAAAAATGGAGGATGCCATTTAAAGAAATTGAGGTGACCTTCATGTGACTTTCAAATAATTCTTCAAGGTCAAACCAATGATACCCTCTTATGGTTCCCTCGAAACCAAACAACTATTGTCTGAAAAATGTTTCACTCCCGGGCTTGGTTTTGAAATATTCGACTGGATAGATTAAAATGGTCCACCCTGTATATATATACGAGGTCTGTTCAAAAAGTATCGCGAATTTTGTGTTTTTTCAAAAATTATTTATTTATTCATGAATATATATTTTGTCTCCTTCAAAGTAATCCTCATCAGATATTATACACTTGTGCCAACGTTTTTTCCAATCCTCGAAGTACTTCAAAAAATCATTTTTTGTGAT
>NW_014556495.1:12722-27970 GCF_001313825.1 Dinoponera quadriceps
AAACATCGCCATTTCGCGGCGACCCATCTCATGCCCAAATCATTAGTAAAAATCGAATGGCACGAGCCAATCGATATGTTTAGGTCCTCAGCAACTTCTCTAACGGTGATTCGACGATTGGCCAATACTATTTTCTTCACTTCATCAATGTTTTCGTCTGTTGTTGACGTGCTCGGGCGTCCGGCACGCTCTTCGTCGTTCACATCTTCTCGGCACTCTGAGAACATTTTGTACCACCGATAAACGTTGCTTCGGTCCAAGGTAGCTTCATCATATGCCACAGTCAACATTTGGAATGCGTCCGCGCACTTAATTTTGTTTTTAACACAAAATTTGATACAGATTCTTTGATCCATTTTTTGGAATAGGCAAAAATCGAAGACGAGCCAAAACAGCTGTCAAAAATAAACTGAATATTCAAAATGGCCGAACTTGTCGGCATAAGTGAGGGACATGAGTACCAACATAACGCTACAAAAAAATCGAAAATCGAATATACGTTACCCGCAAAAATTCAAAATTCGCGATACTTTTTGAACAGACCTCGTATACGAGGATCATTCAAACATAAACCGGATTTTTTATCTGCGGACTCAGAAAGAGCCGCAAGCGGGCCGAGGCGCTCCAGGCAGTTAGGTAGAGGTGTGTAGAGGGGAGCGACCCCTGCAACATTCCTCAATTGCTGTTTCCTCGTCAGTAGCACCATAACTGAACAAAAAGTACCTACGACTGTAATACAAGGCATAATTGTCCAATTTCTCGCCAACGAAGGCATCAAACGAACTTAAATTTTGACGAGACTCCAAGCACAGTTTGGAGATGGTACCCTGTCAAGAACCCATGTGTTTCATTGGGCCCAAAAATTTTGCAGTGGTTGTAAACTCGCCTGTCAGTAGGGAAAGTTCTCGTGACTGTATTTTGGGATTCTAAAAGTATGCTGCTCATTGATTTTCTTCGCGACAGAAAAATGGTAAATGCAGCATATTACTGCGAACTGCTGGACAACGTGAGAACTGCTTATCTCAATAAACGACGCCGGCAACTCATTCGCGACGTTTTGCTTCTCCGTAACAACGCGCGGCCGCATATAGCAGCCTTAACCCGTGATAAATTTGGAGAAATGTACTGAACACTTTTTGAACACCCTCCTTACAGCCCCGATTTATCCCCATGTGACTTTCACATGTTTGGACTCCTAAAGGAGGCTTTATGAGGGGAAAAATTTAACGACGACGTAGCGGTTGAGCAGTACGTGCGCAATTGGCTTTTGGAGCTTCTTTCTTTTTTTTGATGAGAGGATCAAAAAGCTACTTATCCGGTAGAGAAAGTGCATTTCCGTTGAAGGGAACTATGTAGAAAAATAATACATCGCTTTTGTAATTTTATCTGTAACCAATAAATTTGTAAAAAAAAAACATCCGGTTTATATTTGAATTATCCTTGTGTGTGTAAATATACATACATCCCAAACTAATCTTGGTTCCAGTGGTGTGTAAGTAGAACGGGTGAAAGTTAGCAGAAATGTCATGTACGTTTTGTAAAATTCGTAATAATTTGTAAGAAATTAATTATTTTGTTTGAACTAATAAGCGTACGACAAGAAGTAGGTCAGACTCTGTATAAAGAAAAATGGCTTACTTCTCAAGATCTCCTAGTAACGAAGATTAACTGATAGCGAAAAGCGTGTTTATTTCGGTGCATAGCCCTGTGTCACATGCCGCTCGCTACTTGTTACATTACTCCGCATTTAAAAATCAGTTGCTGCTCATTGTTGTTAAGAAATCTTCAGAAGTGAACCATTTTTTTTTTATAGAATGTTCCGTCTGCTCTTTCCCATGAATTCATTAGTTCGGGCCAAATAATTAATTCCACATTAACTATTGCAAATTTTGCAAAATGGTTAATGACTTTTCTGTTTAATTTCATCCGTTCTACTTGCATACCACGAGAACCGAAATTAGTTAGGAACACCCTGTATATACCAAATGTTTCAGAACACCGTACACCCCATTTAAAAACAAGGGAAATGGTTATTTTGAAAAATATTTCAGAAAAAAGTTGTTGCGGACCAAATGATATACGAGGGTGCATCAAATATAAACGAGCCTTTTGCAAAAAAACATATATTTTTTCAAATCAATTCTAATTTACATTTTTCTTATTTTTCTATATAGTCCCCAATTTTATCTATTCAGGGTCTGTCCAGAAAGTAATGTCATTGAATCGATTAAAAAAAATGCATTGAACTTTTCGTTACAACACATCAAAATTCTTAAAAATACGCTTCTCCTGCGTTGACACATCGGCTCCAGCGAGTTTTCCAGGCATCGAATGCGCCACAGTAGGCCTTTTCCGGAACGTTAAAGCCGCGGTGCAAGCTGCTTGGATCTCCTCAATGGTCTCGAAATGCTTTCCTTTCATGGGTCCTTTCAGGCGTGAAAATAGAAAGAAGTCGGGAGGAGAGACGTCCGGACTGTACGGAGGCTGGGGAATCGTTGGCACCCCTGCTTTGGCCAGGTAGTTGGTGACCAGGAAAGAGCTGTGGGCCGGCACGTTGTCGTGATGCAACTTCCAGTTCTTTGCGATGTCCGGCCGGACGCGTTGAACCCTGCGTTTCAGTCTCTTCAGCACTCCGACGTAAAATTTAGCGTTCACAGTTGTACCAGTTGTACCAGGTGGTACAAACTCGTGATGGACCAGTTCTTTGATATCAAAAAACACAATGAGCATCGTCTTGATTTTGGATCTTGTGCCACCGGAATACTTGCCGATCTGACAGGGCATCTTCTTTAAAAGCTGTCTTGATCATTGGAAGAATTTCCGCCGCGGTCTTGCTAAGTTTAACGCAAAACTTGAACGCCATCCTTGGTTCTAACGAGCGCTGCATTTTTATTTGCACGAGGTCACAAAACGACTTCCACGGAAACGCATGTCCTTACTATGTGGCTGGCGGGACAAGACTGAGTGACTCAACATTCGTTAGCTGACTTCCCTCTCTACCATTCTCAACCGATCCGAGCGCGCTTTGACGGTCAGTCGCGTCAAAAAAAATCACTGACATTACTTTCCGGAAAACCTTGTACACTTTCTCCAACGGTGTGGTAATTTTTTAATCACGGTATCATAAAAAATTCTCGGACGTGTAACAAACCAATTGCACACGAATTACTGTACCTCTTCGTTCGTTGTGAAGCGCTATCCACCAAGGGATTCCTTGTGGCCCAAACATATGGAAGTCGCTTGTTGACAGGTCTGGGCTGTAGGATGGATGTTCTAGGACAGCCCAGTGCATATCGGCCAATTTCTGTTGTATTACTGCTGCGGTGTGGAGTCTGGCGTTGTCATGGACAAGCAACACACTTCTGATCGGAATGCCGCGCCTTTTTGACCAATAGGCAGCTCGAACTGAAGTTCCTGAGAGATTTCAAGAACAGTTAGGTGCCGATCGCCTTCAATGAGTTCTCGAACAGCCTCGGTGTTCTGCACTGTGATGCTGGTGCGGGGACAGCGCGAGTTGGCAATGTTTTCAACACGCTCCCGTCCTTTCTTAAATTCGTTACACCACTGCTTCACCCGAGCCCATGAAAGGGTTCTTTTCCCGAACTGTGGGAGTAAACGGCGTCGAATTTCAGCGGCATTTACATTTTCGTTGACGAGAAACTTAATAATAACACGTTGTGCGACTGCGTACCTCTTTCTCGCTCATCGTGATTGCTGCTGAGAGTAAGAAACACGTGGCACGCCAACGTTATTACTACCTGCCACATGACCCCTCTCCACTGTCCAAAACGTTGCAGACTTCTCACGCCGCTGACGGGCGCGCAATTTAAAAAGGCTCTCATATATTTGATCCACCCTCGTATTATATGGAAATATGCGACTGAACCTGGGTGATGTCATGTCAAGGTCGACTTTAATTTTTTTTAATGAAAAACCATATCTTTCATTGCATATTCTTGTAACTGACATCAAGACGTTTTTGAAACACTGGTTACAAGTCCTACATAGTTGAAATTTTCTTGAGTTATGAGACTTCAAAATTTCAATATAGCCGACGTTAGCATTACCCAATATGTACCACGTGGAAAAGTCGCATAAGTACCTCTTTAGGATGTTTGATTAAAGTGAGTTCCCTTGCCACTCATATGTGTGTGTGTATGTGTGTTTTTTTTTTCAAGTGAGGTAATGTTCAAACTCAGCACCATGCTCTGCAAGCATCTACTCTGGTTTGGAAGGAATTGGTCAAAGAATTTCATCAGCAATTAAGGATTGAATTACTTCTCTTATATTACGAATCATATCTTCTCTTGTAGTTGGGCGTTCACGGTACACCAAGTTCATTCCTCCACACAACTAATAATCCAGGATAGCGAGATCCGGTGATCGGTGTGAAAAATGGATCCGACCGTGTTTGTCAATCTATCGATTGGGAAATATAGTATTTAGTACTGCACAAGCAATTCTCGATGTCTGCGACGGATATCCATCTTTTTGAAATCATATATCCTGACGCAATCGCAAAAGAAGATTGTATAATAATTCAAAAAGATCTATCTCTATTAAAGCTGAACATCTATTATCGTTTAGAATTTCTTCAAGGAAAATAGAAGCGACAATATGACTTTCAATAATTCTACACCAAACATTCACCTTCCAAATATGCTGATGATCTATTTCTTTCAACCAGTGAGGATTAACGACCAATAACGACAGTTCCACGTATTGACACTTTCATCACATTTGAATGTAGATTTGTCAGAAAATAAGATTTTGTGGAGAAAAGTATGTACTTATTATTATTCAGTCTTATTCAGTTGTAAAATGCAAGTCAACTTTGATAATCATCATTATTCACAACTTGGTGAAGAGACATTCCGAAAGGGTAAAACTTGTTTTGACTCAAAATGCACCAAATATTGACACGACTAACTCCAGAATCTATTTCTTGGTGACTCAAAGAATCACGAGGGTTCAATTCTGTCGATGCAAGAATTTCCGTTGCTCTTTCATCTTTAATTGGACGGGGGATCTGTCGATCTTTGTTATGTTCAGGCTAAATGATACCTTTGATTTGGTTAGCCAAACGTGAAAAAACGTTACGCAAGTAAGAAGTCCGATCAGGAAAACTTTCTCGCCACAATCTTTCAACTGCAGCAAATGTATTTCGATACTAATCCAAAAATTACCAATATATCATATGCTTCTTCATTCGAATAAGACATGGATATGACTATGATATGAATTAACCCGAATGAATTGTTTCGAAAGGAGGAATAACGCAAGATCAGAGCGCTGGTTGAAAAGATGACAATGGAATCGCCAGAGCAAAAGACGCCGGAGTATTTGCGAGATAAAGATTTGGTAGACTTCGAAGTAGCAATTGCGAGCAAAAGTGAATAGTACTCGAATAAACGTTGACGACACGTTAACAAAAATGATTATTTATCGCTCCGACTATTAACCAAATCCATGTGCAAGGTTTCAAATAGTCTGATGATAAAACAGATTCATTCATTTGTTTAATAGGCGAACCTGGGACATCTGATACGACGTAATAGCTCGGAGTTCATATTTCTGACTGTGTTTACACGCGCGCGCACACACACACACACGCGCGCGCGTGAGTGGCAAAGGGACTCACTTTAATCAAGCACCCCGAAGAAGTGTAAATCCGACCGTGCGACCTCCACGTGGTGCATCTTGAGTAAAGCTAACATAGACTATACTGAAATTTTGAAGTGCGCGCGCTCTCATGAACACACGCGCACACGCACAAAGAGATGTAAACCCGCCCACGCAAGATCTACTTTCACCATCATCACCAGATCATCAGGTACATTTTCGTTAAATCCAATCCAGCAATAAATTATCTTCGAAATACTATAAATCGTATGAACAATAACGGAAATATACGTTGTAATAATATTTTAGAAAGCCCTTGATAACAGTTATCAGAATCTGTAATAAAGAATAGAAATGCAATAGAAAAAAATCATTTATCCTTGATCCAACCTTAATAACGCACCACAAGGTAAAATTTTTAACAATATTAAATATACCAATTTGTATCATTCAAATTTTGTCTAAAACATTTTCCAATAAAATGATTTATTTTCGACATATTTGACTGTTGCCAAACTGTTGGGACACACTGTATAAATAAATAAATATATATATATATATATATATATATATATATATTTATATATACACTCTGTCAAATAAACATCGGAAATTGTTCAATGAAACACAAAATATTGGTTTAATTATCCAAATTATTTTGTCGTCTTTAAAATAGGCCCCATTTGATGCGACTTACTTATGCCAACGAACAATCCAGTTGTCCAAACACTTCTTATAAGCATTTTCTGGTATGGCCTGCAGCTCCATCTGCGAATTTTGTTTTATAGCTTCAATGAACTCAAAACATCTTCCATGAAGTGATAATGTGAGTTTGGGGAACGAGAAAAAGTCACACGGGGCCACATTTGGCGAATACGGTGCTTGGTAGATGACATTCATTGAGTTTTTGGTCATAAATTCGCGTACAAGGGTCGATGTGTGTGACGGCGCATTATCGTGGTGCAAAATCTAAGAAATATTCATCCACAAATCTGGTCTTTTCCGACGAACATTTTTCCTCAAACGCTTCATAACACCCAGATAATATTGTTTGTTGTTTATTGACTGTTTGCCCTTTCGGAAGGTATTCCGAATGCACAACACCACGATAGTCAAAGAGAACAATTAACAGATCGACCTGAACGAGGTAAGTCTTCAACCATTTTTCGGCTTCTTTTGAATGCTTCGTACCACTTATATATTCGTGTTTTCGATAAAGCTGACTCACCGTAGGCCGGCTCCAACATTTTCAACGACTCAGCATAAGAAATTTCGTTGATAATACAAAATTTTAAGCAAACATTTGGTTCAATACTTTTATCCATTTTAAAAATCGCAAAGTACACTTAAAGTCGACTAACAAATCAACAGCTGTAAATTGGTTGACAGATGGCGCCAAAACTCTACATGACAATTAATTACATTGGTACCAACTTACAGCAAAACATTTGTTTTCATACCTTTTACGCGAGCTTTTGAAATGAATAATTCCTGTTATTTATTTGACATAACATATATCCTCAAGAAAATGTGGCTGCATGGGAAAAATGAAAATATTAATTAATTGTTTAAAAAATCTACAGAGGAATAAAAAAGTTAATATAATTCATATGTAATAATGTTTCTGAGGCACAAAATTTGATATATTAGGTGCTTCAATTAATTCTTGCGGTTTTTGCTACAAAAATTCAGGTTTGTTTCAATAGAACGGTACATTACATGATATACAATACAATGCATTGTCCTTCGGAAGCTACAAACTTCTCCTACTTTTCGTGTAACACCTACAGCCATTTTTGGCATGTGGTATGGTTCGAGAAAACTGAAGTGCTGTTCAGAAAGGCCATGCTACATTGAATGAAACAAATCGAAGTCTGAAGGAGCAACGTATGATGAATAGGGCGGGTGAGGTAAAACATCCCATTCAAGTGCCTCCAAAATTTCCATTATTGTTTTGCAACATATAGTCTAGCATTGTCATGGAGAAGAATAATCTCGTCATGTTTTTTGGCGTAGTGCAGAAGTTTCTCTTTGAGTACTCGGTTCAAATTGAGTCAGTTGTCATTGATAGCGTTCAGCAGTGATGATTTGATTCGGTCACAGCAACCCATAAAACACTACACCGATCCTACAATACACTTGATCCCACCAAATGTTCAACCTTTTTTCCTAAATATCTTGTTTTGGCGTTGACGTTGATAGTTCGCAGAAACGCACTCATGATTTCATGCAATTAGAATTCATAACGAATCCATTTTTCATCACCAATTACAATTCGATGCAAAAACGACTTCTATTTTTGTCTTTGAAGCAGCAATTCACAAATGGTTAAACGTTTTGCAATGTCTGTTTTTCTCAATTCATGTGGGACCTAGTTTTCTATCTTCTGGATCATTCCCATTGCTTTTAAACGTTGGCTAACGGTTGAGTCATCAACATTCATTATTTCCGACATCTCTTTGAGCGTCTGACGTCAATCTTCTTCCAGTAATACCTCCAATTTTCCATTTTCAAAAATTTTAAAATATTAGGTAAACCGAAAAGTAATCAAAATTTTTTTTGTTAGCGAAAAACATTTATTTATTAAAGAAATCCTACATTTTAATCAACAAAATAATTTCCATCATTTTTTAACATCTTTTGCCAGCGTATAGGCAGTTGTTTGATTCCTTTTTTAAAAAAGTTTTTCGATTTTGCATCGAAAAACTTTTCCAAGTGCGTTTTCATTTCTTCAACATTGTTAAAGTTTTTACCTCTTAATGTATGCTCTAACGATCTGAAAAGGTGGTAATTCGACGGCGCGAGATCTGGTGAATAAGTTGGATGAGGTAAAAGTTCCAATCCAAGCTCCCTAATTTTTTCCTGTGTTATTTTTGCAGCATGAGGCCTCGCGTTATCGTGTTGAAGGATTCTTTTTTTGTAATTGATCAAAACAGATCGTTTTTTAAGAGCTCTTGCTTCATTCGCTCGAGTTGTTCACAATACACTGTCGCTGTAACGGTCTGACCAGGTTCAAGCAATTCATAGTGTATGATTCCTGAAAAATCCCAACACACACAAACAAGGACCTTCTTTATTGTTAGTGATGGTTTAGGTGTCGGAATAGGTGCTTCTTTGGGAGAAAGCCATTGTTTTTTTCGTACAGGATTATTGTATAGCATCCACTTTTCATCTCCAGTTACAATTCGTCGCAAAAACGGATCAGTTTCATACCGAGACAAAAGAGACGCGCAGATTGTACGCCGTTGATCGAGTGCCGTCTCTGTCAATTCATGAGGAACCCAAATTCCTTGCCTATACACTTTTCCTATGCGATGAAGATGATCCTAAACTATAGACCATGGACAGCCGATCTTTAGTGATAATTCCCTAATAGTTTGACGAGGATCTGAATCCACCATCGCCCTCAGGATATCATCATCTAATTTTTGAGGCCGTCCCTTTCGTTCAACATCTTCGAGATTCCTATTTCCATTTTTAAACTTTTTAAACCATCTATGACACTTGTTTAGTTTTAGAACATTGCCGTAAGTGTCGTTAATTTTTTTCACTTCAACTTCGTTTGCCTTCAATCCTTGATCAAACAAAAATAGCATACAATGACGTAAATGTCCTTCTTCTATTGTTGGCCTTGACATCTTTCCTCCTTACTAGAACAAAAATTTTTTAACCAAAAAATAGAATTTACAACCAAGCTTGACCGTAGCAACAAAACTTACGTGTTTACTGGACCGTGTCTCCACACAAACTGACTGTGAATGAACACATAAAAAAAATTTTGACTACTTTTCGGTTTACCTACTATTTGCATTTTCGGCTGACCAGGGCGCTCTTCGATATTCACATCAAAATCGTTTTCTTTGAATCGTCTAAACCAATCTATGCAAATTGTTTCATATATAGCATGCTCCTCATATGCCTCCACTAGCAAACAATGACTTTCAACAGCAGATTTCTTGAGATGGAAGAAGAAAAATAATACTTCCCGAAGATTCTCTTTTTTGGTACGAAACCCGACATCTTCAATGCAATAAAAAATTGTGTTCTTTGTACTACGATCTAATATCACACACTAATTATTATAGCCTATTAACAGAACTTTTATATACGTTAACAGTCACTTTCGGCCATGTTGAAATAGCACAACTACTGACTCTATTAGTCAACAGAGAGAATTAATTCAAGCATCTAATATTTTTCAGAGAAACTTATAACAATCGCTTTTCAGAATTTGTTGCTCAAACTGTCACATAAGATTTTAAATATTTGCATTGTTACAATTTGGTACACAATCCACATAGTAGAAATGTTTCAAATACATCGTAGGGATATTCTAAAGATATCGTGATATTTTGAACATTTCTACTGTGTATGAACAACCAATCATTTTTACTAATTTTACTGGGTTATCTGAAAACTTCGTATGAATTTCAACAAATGATCTATGAGCGTTGCGTAAGCTGTCAAAGTGATTGAAAGTATATGATATGTCTATATATCGTTCGATAAGTGACATTTCAACATGTCACTTAGTAAATGCTTGGTTGAGATTGGTTGTTTGTGTGCGTTGTTACTGACCTGAGAATAAATGATTATATATGATTATATATAATTATATATAAATATATAAAATCATATATGAATTTTGCCCATATAGGCAGTTACATGTATGATCATATATAATCATACGAGGGCGGTCCGATAAGTACTTAGCCTACAAAGGAAAAACGAAAATTTTGGAAAAGTGGCGATTTATTTCTCAACATAGTCTCCTTTTAGCTCGATACACTTGACCCAGCGATGCTTCAACTTCTTTAACCCATCTGAAAAATACGTTTTCTTGAAGTCTGCAAAGGCCTCCGTGGTGGCGATGACCTCCTCATTCGACTCAAATTTCTGCCCGGCGAGTGACTTTTTCAAGTTTAGAAACAAAAAAAAGTCGCACGGGGCCAAATCTGGAAAATACGGTGGATGGGGCAGCAGTTCGTAATCCAATTCGACCAATTTGGCCGAATGAGGAGGTCATCGCCGCCACGGAGGCCTACTTTGCAGACTTCGAGAAAACGTATTTTTCAGGTGGGTTAAAGAAGTTTGAGCATCGCTGGGTCGAGTGTATCGAGCTAAAAGGAGACTATGTTGAGAAATAAATCGCCACTTTTCCAAAATTTTCGTTTTTCTTTTGTAGGTTAAGTACTTATCGGACTGCCCTCGTAAGTTTTAAAGCAACATCGAAATTTTTGCAAGGCGCACGTTGAATGGCACCTTGCAAAGACGCTTGAACGATAATAAAATGGCTGCTCACAAAAAAATACGCTTCCAGCATAAATGTTCGTATCTCTGCAGCCCTACTTTCACTGTTACTGCCATTACGAGTTACCTAAGTTTTGTACCTTACCTACAAACTAAGTGCATGCGCACATATATATCTCATCAGGGAATGGCATAATTCTAAAAAGAAAACTGTCCGACCATTTACGGATATCCTGTACAATTAATTTTTAATTTAGAATTGTTTATTGTTCCTTATTATTTTCAGATGGATACATTTGCGCCATTATTTGACATGATTGTCTACCAACGTCTATAATTGTCTTATAAACGTCTTTAATTGTCTACTTCGTGATTGAAGAATTGCACCTTCCAAACACCCCATTCAGAAGCTTCACTTCTGGAATCCCCAATTAGAAATAATCAGCATTTAGAAGAGCGAAGTCTTTTATCGGGGATTTCCGGGTACGAAACTTCCGGATAAAGGAATGAGAAGCCACAGTCTCCTAATAACGGGGCTGAGCGGAAAGCATAATAATTTTAAAATTTACATCACAAATACGTACCTACCTTCATCAATATTTTCAGAATCTATTTTAATATAAAATAAACTCATCAATTTAGTAAAGTGGAATATTTAAGCGTCAACAATTGGAACATCTTAAATCTCTTTTGTTAATAACTTTAATAATGTTAGTAACTTAATAAACAACGAACGACGGTTAAAACCTTTTGTTTGTTATTGAAGATGATGACTTCTATAATATATGTCAAGGTTAAAGACATTGGAAGTGCCTCCCGCAAACAACATTTATAACAATTCGAAATATTCTCCGGGCTATAAGATTTTTAATGAAGCGAGACGCAGGAACAAAACATCAGTGCGTTTGAAACGTGGCTACAAGACAATTAATTTCCTCGAAGAGGAATATGCTATGTTTAATTTGAGAGCTTATGATAACATCAAAACAATTTTTTATAAATATTTGTATATATGAATATAGAGTGAGAAAAATTTGACAACACAGAAAAATCTCGCAAAATATAAGTTTTATAGAAAAATATTTCAGGTAAAAGTTGTGGGATTTAAAAAGGTCTATTTAATTATTTTATCAGCTTTACTTTGGATGGTGTTACTAAGGTCAAGACAAGGTCAAGTTAAATTTTTTAAACATGACCTATTTTTTACTTCATATTCTTATAGCATTTATTGAGACGTTTTCAAAACACTATAATAAGACTTCCCTTGGTTAAAAATTTCCTGAGATGTTTTAAAATTTATCATAATACTTTTCAATATAAAATATGAAATATCTCGTAACGTAAAGGAGAAAAATCTAACCATCTAGTCATCTAAGACAATATCAGAGGAGGATCTATCTTTTAAAAATGAAACGTAATCGTATAAAAAATCGTAGTAAAACGTATCTTTTAAAAATAAAACAATTTAATTACTCTAATAATTAGAGAGCTACTCAAAATCAGTTGTTTTCACGGCTTTTACAATGTTACCTTAGATGGCTAAATCCTCCGATCTTGCCTTAGATCATCGGATATTCCTCTTTTATTTTATGAGATATTTCATATTTCTATATTAAAAAATATCATAACAAATTTTTAAATATCTCAGGAAATTTTTAATCAGAAAAAACCTTCTTAAAATATTTTGAAAACGTCTCAACAAGGACTACAAGAATATGCAATGAAAAATATGGAATAATATACAAAAAATTCAACTTAACCGTGTCCTGACCTTGACGATGCCATTCAAAGACAAACTGATAAGATATGTAAATAGATCTCTTTAAACTCTACAACTTTTATCTGAGACACTTTTCTGTAAAACTTATATATTTCAAGACTTTTCAGAGTTTCTACACTTTTTTTCTTTATCCTGTGTAATATATTGTGAGAATCATACTTGCTCTGAAACATCTACATTACGGGAACAAAATCGTCGAATTTTCAGCATATTTAACAGCATGTATTTTTAATAGCGGATTTCTTCCAATTTTAAAGATAAACGTGCTACATATCATAATTGATACATTAAATTTTATATGGAAAACAAAGACAAGATACGTATAAACTATATGGAATATTAAAGAGGTTCTAACGTTCGCCCACATATAAAGTAAATCTGTAATGTGTGCGTGATATAATTGAACTAACACTACATAATAGAAATTTCAATAATCTTTATAGTACTATATTTATTACAGTACTATTATTTATAGTACAATTATGTATTAGGTTGGTGCAAATGAAATGTCCGTTTTCAGTGTTTTGAATTTCCCATCTCTATAGATTACTTTTCTTTCATACAGAGGACGGTGTATATATACTGTGTGAAAAGTACATGATCCACATGTGATTTAGCGCACATAACNTCTATATTGTACTGTTAGTCATAGAAGTATGCATTAACGCCGTGATGGAAAATAGAGAAATTCGTATAATATACTTATACGAGTCCAAACTTGGTCATACTGCAGCCGAGGCAACGCGTAATATTCATACAGCATTTGATGAAAGTACTGTAAGTGAAAGAACGACGAGACGTTGATTTGAAAAATTTCGTTCTGGGTAATCGAACCTCGACAATTTGTCTCGCGGACACGCACATTCCGTCATTGATGACGTTGTTTTAAAGGAGATGATTGAAACAGATCCAAGGTTAACAGTCTAAAAAGATTGTCAAAAGATTCGAAGTTGATCATTCAACTGCCGTCCGATATTTAAACAAGTTAGGAAAAGTGAAAAAGTTGGATAAATGAGTCCCCCATGAAATCATAGAGAGAGACAAATTGAGACGTTTAGAAATCTGCATTTCTTTGCGGTTGCGACAGAATACAGATGGAATTTTACACAGGATTGTGACTTGTGATGAAAAATGGATTTTGTACGAAAACCACCGACGTTCTGCGCAGTGGTTAGATGCGAATGAGGCTCCAAAATACGTTCCAAAATTGAATCTTCACACCAAAAAAATTACGATGTCTGTATGGTGGTCTAGCAAAGGTATCGTTCACTATTCATTTACCAAACAAGGTGAGATTATAAATTCTAATAAATACTGTCAGGAAATTGCCACCGTGCACCAAAAACTGTGCGCTCAACAGCCAGCATTGGTCAACAGACACGGCATGTTGCTGTTGCTGTTGCACGATAACGCTAAACCATACATTGCAAAACAAACCGTTCAAAAACTCGCCGAGTGTATATTGAAGTTCTCCTTCATCCTCCCTATTCTCTAGACATCTCACCAACAGATTATCATCTTTTCAAGCATCTGGATGCGTTTTTGGCGGGCAAAAATTTCAATGAAGAAAGATGTGTGAAAAATGCATTTAAGGAGTTAATCGATTCATGCTCTCTAGATTTTTTTAGAAAGTATATTGATGCATTTAGATCACGTTGGCAGAAATGTATTGAAGTAGGTGCAAGCTATTTTGATTAGTTATGTAAGTTTTAAATTTGAAAAGTAAAAGTTTCAACTTTATATTTATAAACGGCCATTTCATTTGCACCAACCTAATATTAATTAGGTGTACAACTTAATTTTCGCCCTCTAAATTTAATCAACTGCAGCGCCCATTCAAATTTTAATTTTTTCCCGCCGTATATAAAAGGTGTTCCAAGCTAAAAAAAAGTAGAACTATCTTATACCATTTTGCAAATAATACGTAAAATTTCGAGTTATCAATAACTGAAAATGACTTGGTAGAGAGGTTTCTTTAATCAATAACTTAACAATTTGCGTGTTATTTGCAAAATGGTGAGAGACATTTATTTATTTTGTCTCGCTCTAACTTATTGCATCAATTTAGCAGTGCAGATAAAAAGAACAGACCAAACAAACAAGGAAACAAAACCGAAATTTGTGGATTCATTGAAATTTATTTTCCATAGTCTGATACGGAATTAACGCATAGGTCTATATTATTTCACTCATTTTATTAAAAACACAGGAAAAAAGATCATATATAACATTTGCTTATATATGATTATATATAATCATATGTATGAACAACAAAAAATACTGTTGTTTACAAATTATATGCAAATGTAATCGAAGTAAATGCTTCTGGCTACTGACAGGCTTGTGCTTCTGACAGCACACGATATCGACACTTAATTATTGGGTGAGTGCAAAAGTGCATGCGGAGTTTGTGAGTAAAAGTCAGACAGTGATTAGGCAAACAAAGTTCTTTATTCAATCAATGATATATTCTCCATCGTTGTCTATAATCTTTTTCCAACGTTCTGGCAGCATACGGATGCCCCGATCATAAAAACTGCGAGATTAAGATTCGAAGAACGAAGACACAACGTTTTTTAAGGCATCCAAAGAGTCA
>NW_014556496.1:0-19374 GCF_001313825.1 Dinoponera quadriceps
CCATTGACCCAAAAAGGACATTTACACTCCACACAAAGCCTCGCGTTCGTGGCGCGATTCCGTATCTTTCAATAATCCAACATCCGCGTCAGGGACGTAACAATCTTTCCCATGGCTTTCAAACGAATTGAGACAGCTTTCTGCATTACATTCAATTCATCCGCGAGTTCTTGTTGAGTTTGAGTATCATCTTCATCCAATAAGGCTTGCAATTCGTTATCTGCGAACTTTTTCGGTGGTTTCCNGGTGGTTTCCCACGTTCTTCGTTTCTCACGTCAAAATCACCACTTTTGAATTTTTTAAACCACTTGAAACACTGTGTTTTACCAAGAGCATGTTCACCGTAAGCTTCGACAAGCATTCGATGCAATTCTGCAGCAGTTTTCTTCAAATGATAACAAAAAACCAATGCTGTCCGCAAATCGTAGTTCATAGGCACAAAACTCGACATGTTTAAGATCATAGAAAAATATACCAGTGTATGGAACTTGGGTTGTTGTGTGTTGAAAATCTTCGTCAGCTGTTAGAGGAAGATGATGGCGCTGCAGAAGCGGTCTTACGGTCCCTAAACTGATGGCTAGCACCATCTATAGGGAAATTCCGGTTTCATTCTTCTACACTTGGTATGGTTGCTGAAACTTATATTTCCACTTTAACTTTAACGTGTAAGAAATTTGAATTATACATAACATGCTACATTGAAAAACAAGTGTTTGATATTTGTGATTATAATTAAATAGTGATACGAGAGCAGTCCGATAAGTACTTAGCCTACAAAAGAAAAACGAAAATTTTGGAAAAGTGGCGATTTATTTCTCAACATAGTCTNTTAACCCATCTGAAAAATACGTTTTCTCGAAGTCTGCAAAGTAGGCCTCCGTGGCGGCGATGGCCTCCTCATTCGACCAAATTGGTCGAATTGGACTACGCACTGCTGCCCCATCCACCGTATTCTCCAGATTTGGCCCCGTGCGACTTTTTTTTGTTTCCAAATTTGAAAAAGTCACTCGCCGGGCAGAAATTTGAGTTGAGTGAGGAGATCATCGCCGCCACGGAGGCCTGCTTTGCAGACTTCGAAAACGTATTTTTCAGATGGGTTAGAGAAGTTGGAGCATCGCTGGGTCAAGTGTATCGAGCTAAAAGCAGACTATGTTGAGAAATAAATCGCCATTTTTCCAAAATTTTCGTTTTTCTTTTGTAGGCTAAGTACTTATCGGACTGCCCTCGTATTATATAGATGGAAAACTATTTTTATAGTATGAGTGTTACTATAATATTATTGACAATAATCTTATATTCTATTATTCTTTTGATTTGTTAAAACGACCAAAAACATGGTTAATGGCAAATATGACTATAATTTTAATGAAATTAAACATTTTTTTTTTCTGTCAGTGTACGTGTGCAATAATTCTAAAGGTAAGAAAAATAATGACAAGACACAAAGTGATAGTATAAAGATACTAACTCTATTATGTGGCTATGCATGATGACACATTTCTTAGCGTGTTTGTATGCTATATCCTCTCCTCTACTTGAACGCAAATCTACGTTTAAATAGTCTCATCGTTAACACAGCTCCACAAAAAAAATTGAAAAAATGAATAATGAGGTCTAGCTATGTTTACTATATGTTTTCGAGGTCGCTGAATCCGAATTCGAGGTCCGTTTAACCCCATCACTTCAGGATTTTTCATAACCTCAAAATTTAGACCAAAAACCCTTATTACCCCTTGAATTTTAAACCCCATAACCCCATAACCCCCGGGGTGCTTTTTTAGAGCGTGTTCCCCTTGCCCCACACGAATAACAAAAATAAAGTATTGTAAAAAATGAACATAAATAAATTAAATGGAAATAACATTTAAGAAGAAAGCTATGTCTGATCTCCTTTTGATCGCTTATGATACTGAACTTGTTTACTTTCGAATGATCTTCGAAGTGATAGACGCTTATGTTTTTTACCATTCGCTATCGTGTCTCTTTTCAAATTCCAACAGTAATCAGCCATCATATTGATATCATATTGATCCATGTTCCTTGATATCTCTTCTCCATATCTTTCATGTCCTGGTGGCACCTCTCTCCGTGTTCTTCACTATAGTCTCCGAGTTTATCTGGAAAGAAATCAACATGTGAATGTAGAAAATGAAGTTTTATGCTCATGTTGCAACCCAGAGCGTGATAATTTTTCACCATCTCACTTACCAATTTTTTGTAATCCAGGTTTTTGTTATTTCTAAGAAAATTTCTGGAGACCTTGTGAAAGCTATTCCACCCAGCTTTCTCTGTGCTATTCATAGAAGAAGTGAAATTGAAATCTTTGAACAGGTTTCGAATCTGTGGACCATCAAAAAGTCCTGCCTCCAACTTGGCTTCACTCAGTTTTGGAGATTTTTGAGCTATATACTTAAAACAGTTTCCTGTCTTATCCAGGGCTTTCACGTATTGCTTCATTAAACCAAGCTTAAGATGCAGAGGCGGAATTAAAATTTTTCCTTCATCAACAAATAGAGGTTTAATTACATTAAAGGATCCAGGCTTTAGCGTTTCTCTTTTTGGCCAATTTTTTGTGCGGTAATGTTTCTTTTTATCTCTTCTATCAAAAGAGCATAAAAACATGGATATTTTATGTTTCCACTCTGCATACCTAAGACTATATTTATAATTTTAAGGTCTCCACAAATTTGCCACTGGTGATGAGAGTACTGTATTTTTTCAAGAACAATTTTTACGTTATTATACGTTTCTGTCAGTACTGTAGAGTGAGCTATTGGAATAGGTGCCAGGACATTTGTGTTATGCAATAATATTGCCTTGAGGCTACGAATCGAAGAATCAATGAATAAACGCCACTCGTCTGGTTTGTAAATGTTCTTTTTCATCATGTTCATGAGTCCGGGAATATTGTTATAATACACCAAATCTTGTGATTTGTCATGACTGAAAAAGGGTCTAAAATGTTTCTCCCTGTATACTGTAATTTTGACACCTTTCTCTACGAGATTTTTTTCCTTCAGTCTTGATGCTAGCAGTTCATGTGCCTCCTATGATAGGCCCAACTCTCTACCAAAATGACGAATTTCATTTTGAGTGAACATCTCCGGTAACCTTTTTTCAATTCTATTCTTATCGTAACTCATGCTTGATCCCTCAGATTCATTCTCACTACTTTCCGATTTTTCAAAATCCGTATCATACTCATTTTCCCCTCCCACATCTTCCGTCTCTTTACGTTCTGTATCTAAATCTTTTTTTTTTAAATGACCAGACTTTATTGACGACCAGGCTTTAACAGCAGGAACGACTTTACATGTATTGGCATATTTTATATTTTGTTTGTTTCTGCTGTTAAATCCGCGAATATCTGTCATACAGAAATAACATTTTGCGATAGATTCAGGCCTGTCCCATTTTACCGGTGATGAATATGTCAAAGTTGTAAGATCCTTGTTATTATAGCACTAAAGTAACATATTATAACAATTTGCACACACAACATATGGAACCTAGTTATCGTTAAAATTCGCTACATTAATTCCAAAACATAATTTGTAAGCGTCAATAACAGTATTAGTGATTTTTCTCCTGAAATTCGGGAAATGATAGGCACCACAGACATAACAAAACTGATTTGGTTTCTTCTTATCCACATGAATATGTTGACTAAATGTTACTTGACTAGGCGCTACTTGACTAGAAATAGATTCACTACCTGATTTATTAGATGATTGACTAGATGATTGAGTAGATGGTTGACTAGAAGAAAGACTAGAGATTGTTCTGAGTCTTGTGGCTTTATACCCTGTAGAAGCCAAAGTACCCACCTCTACAGAGCTGCGGTCGCTTGATGACGACGCCTGCGGGCCCGCTTTCTCACCCTGACCAGCCGCCGATACTGAGGATCCGACCCTCTGCATCGTAATACACTTGCGTGTGCCTGCCATGACGGCATGAAAGCCGTAATCCAGGGACTCAGCCGGATAGTGGGCCAACTCCGTTGCCCGCCGTCACCGCGAGGATGTGCCCTGGTTGCAGGTGCACGCAAGATATAATAGGTATTTAGCTAAACACTAGAATTTTATAGTTATGGAAATACGAGAGGTTAAGGAATTGAGAGGTTATGTATATATTAAGGATTTCACTACAATGAATTTATTTTTGTCGAAGAGCCTATTCAGCCCAAATTTCGGAAATGAGTACCGTATTGGGACCGTTGCCTCTTGCATTTTGAGGTTATGGGGTTATGGGGTTATGCGGTTTAGGGGTTAAAGGTTTGGGGGTTTAGGGCTTAGGGTTTTTGGGGTTTTTGGTATGATGGGGTTATGGGGTTTAAAATTCAAGGGGTAATAAGGGTTTTTGGTATAAATTTTGAGGTTATGGAAAATTCTGCTGTGATGAGGTTAATCGGACCTCGGATTCGGATTCAGTGACCTCGAAAACATATAGTAAACATAGCCAGACCTCATTATTCATTTTTCAATTTTTTTTGTGGAGCTGTGTAATCCGTGTTAGCCGATATCTAAAAAATGCTAATTGATGAGCATATTTTAAACGTGAGTCGACATGGAAATTATTGAGATTTAATCGCACATAATTAAAAGGAGTCGAAACGTTTAAGTATCAGTCGAAAGATTTAAATGTCGCTGTCTCTGTCTCGTATATGTTAGATCATCTATTATTTCGTATGTCTTTACGATAGGATATTATATGGATCAGATAAAATCAGATAATGTGCGCATTAATAAAAACATTCTACTACCACAATGACAGATATTTATTGTTGAGTCCTCCCTCGTCTGTTCTACAACAATTAATTCACATGATAAAAATGTATATATCTCTACATGAAAGATATATAAAATCGTAAGAAAGACAAGTGACAGAGTGCGAAACATTCGTTGGTATTAGATGAGACGTCACTAAAATTACTCTTTTCTCGTGAGAGATGCACATATATGGAAATGCGAATTTCCACACGAGATGCGTGAAGTACGCTTCGAATGAGGATGCTGTTTCTTTTTTTATAAAATGCCGTTATTGCGGAGTTACCCAAGAATCTCTCACATCGCACACTCATGTTGGACGTGGAACATCAATATCGAGTCGATCACCACGACGATCGAGACGAAGCCGAGGGTGCCGATGTACGAATGTACCAGCAACGGGTAATAATACTTTTCGACGTCCAGAAGATAGTCCGAACGAAACGTCACGGGTCTCCCTTCGGAGATGTTGTCACAATCCCATATAGCTAGCTATGTTTAATATTACCGGTACAGCTAGAAAAGTAGTCATAGAGCCGTAAAGGGAAACTGTAAATGCGATATTATCGATCAACGACTCTACCAATGTCGATCGTTCTGATTTGAGCACGAACGAGATTTCAATTCTGTTTAAAGCACGTAAAGGAACAAATTTTCCTCTCTCTTCTTTTCTCTTTATGTGCGCGCGTGTGTGTGTGTGTGTNAGAGTTACCCAAGAATCTCGCACATCGCACACTCATGTTGGACGTGGAACACCAATATCGAGTCGATCACCACGACGATCGAGACGAAGCCGAGGGTGCCGATGTACGAATGTACCAGCAACGGGTAATAATACTTTTCGACGTCCAGAAGATAGTCCGAACGAAACGTCACGGGTCTCCCTTCGGAGATGTTGTCACAATCCCATATAGCTAGCTATGTTTAATATTACCGGTACAGCTAGAAAAGTAGTCATAGAGCCGTAAAGGGAAACTGTAAATGCGATATTATCGATCAACGACTCTACCAATGTCGATCGTTCTGATTTGAGCACGAACGAGATTTCAATTCTGTTTAAAGCACGTAAAGGAACAAATTTTCCTCTCTCTTCTTTTCTCTTTATGTGCGCGCGTGTGTGTGTGTGTGTGGAAGAAAAACGTGTATATTATCATAAGTCTCTCTCTAAAATATTTAGACAACCTATTTAGACAAATGAAATATTGCACTTCGTCAAAACTAATATAGCCTTTGTTAATTAGCAATTAAAACTCATTTACAAATAATTCCTGTATTATTTGTTTGTTTGTCTGCTAAATCTATTAATTTTCATCAAGTTCATAAAATTCTAAAATTTGACTACTTCTGCTTTCTTTGATGATTTATTCTAAACAGCAATGAATATTTTCCTCGATAATAAAATAAACAAAATAATAAAATTATTCTATTTATATATAAATTTCTAAAACTGTTTTATATATTTTTTTATCTTCACCTTTATTGTGTTTTGATCGATTTAGTACCTTCCCTCCATAAATTCAGTCGGCATCTTTTTATAGAAATAGTATGCCCCCTAGTCGTTTTAATTTCGTCTATAGAATCTGACAAATGTCGTCTAATTCACGCTATTTTATTTTTACCTGCATAGCCAATCGTAACTTTTCTGCCGATCTCGTAACTCTCACAAAGAATGTCATATTCATGACTAGATTTTGAGTATATGTTCCAGTCATCCGCTATTATAATCGTAAGCCTCTTCATCTACACTTACGAGAGAAGTTAGGCTTAGTGTTATGCAACAAAACGATATATTCGTATTCTTGATAACAGACATATCTGCTTATGATTGTATGTATAATTAATGTATTTGCAAATGCTTATTAGACTAATCACGAAAGGTGACGAACCCTCCATAAACACGTCAATATCACCCGCGAACCAAGCGGTAACCATACCGCCGCCTTGCAAAATTTTCAAAGGTTTGCAAAACTCCTTTTTATTATCGCCTTTAATCTCGCGATAATACACTCTCGAAAACATTAAGCTTTGCGAATATCAATTAAAAACATGATATTTAACGTCACTCGTGACAATACAATACATAAATAATCCACATAATAGCAATTCGGACTGAAAACTTCCATAATTATAACTGTCGTGTGCAATAATATATATAATTACACATACATATAATACTTGTTATTATCGTTTCTGATTAATTGAATAATATCATATGTATATGACTCGATTTACAATAATGACATATCATCTATCACAATTTAACAAAAATTATTAATTTTTTGTTTGTATATTGTTATCTCTTAACAATCCTAATGAGATCGTCTAGAATCTTGTTATTAATCGTAAAAAATTTGCGAATTTGCGAGAACTGTATATAAGTTTATTATCCTACTTCTTCTTATATATTTAGCAAAATATAATTTCACGTGTTTTGCATAAAAAAATCTCTTAAAAAAACTAAATCTTCAGTTTATTAATATTATTTTATACAATAACTTTTTGATTCAATACCTCACTGCGTAGTATCGTCTTTTCATAAGTGCAGTCCCGTTTTATTAAAATAATTGAAAGCTAATCACATTCTACGTTTGTCGCAATTATTCAACAGGAATTTACGAAAGTGAAAATTTACCTGGATGACCGCCTGGGCGAATACCAAAGGCGCGATGACGATTTGGATTAAAGCTTTTTCCCGATTCTCCTGATACGGTCATTGACCGATGAGACACATTAGGAACTGATTGATACGTATATATTGACCTTAAACGTTATCCATCCTGACTATTCCGCAGCAGATATAGCACTGCTGCGCTTCAACAGAGCAGTGTACACGTGCATTGCACGCACATGCACACATGTACATGTATCAATACACATGCACGCGCGGTAAGGAACTCACTGGACCTCGTTATGCATTCCGTTTGGGCGAGCGCCGATGATGGCGCGTAATTGAGAAAAATTGCACCGCGAACGGAATTAAGTCGATAAGTTGTGGCATATTACGAGGCACTTAAGAGAAACGATAAATTCTCGGCGCACCGTATGCGATATTTTTTTTACCGCCGTCGCGATCGTTATACAACGTGTACACGAAAAGGGTTGAATTAAGTTTCGATTTTGCGGAAAGTTAAAAATGCATCTACAACGCTTCGCTTAAACTTTATGATCGTTCCTTGAAAGAACCCAGTGGAAATTTCACTTTGATTTTTGCCTTGGTAATATGTCGTATCGGAACCTACGCCGCTTTCCTTTAGTATTTTCGAGAAACGTGCTTTGCACGATAGAGCTCCTATAGTGCTTCGTCAAGCAACTTCATTCAATGTCCAAAACAGTATTTGCATTGCTTGATCGCGTGTAAAGTAGAAAAAATAGTGAACAAAATTATATCAATTAATTCAGGAATATCTCGATATAAGTCTCGACGAAAATAATGAATTCAGCTTAATAATATTTTTATGTTTCGTTAGTTAAAATAGTGCTTGTGTATAATCAACATGCACACTACTGGTATGTATCATATGGAGAGGTTTTTTATGCCTGGATATAGGATATGGCACTAAAAAAAAAAGTAGTTAAAATAAATAATCAATCATTTTCAAATCATACAGAACATTGGTGATCACAAAACATGGACATTCTTTGTTATAAACATTGAAAATATTAAAATATATTCTAATGAATACAAATGAATAATTTATTCGTTTGTTTTTAAAAAGTAAAATAACAAAAACTAAACTTGCTGTAATTTTAATTTTGTTTATCATCTCATCATTACATCTATTAACTTTCAATATATATATTGATATATTGATTGATTGAATAGTTGAAGTTTCAAATATTTGAATACTGCTGTCGTAATGCTGCTGAATTATAAAAGAATCAAGACCTCTCACGTGTCGAGAAATATACTTAAATTATATTATTATTCTAAAGTATATAAATTTAAGTAATACACTCGAATGTAATTAAAAAACAATTACTTAAGATTTTAAAAAAGTCATCACATGGTTTATATTATATACTTTTTCAAATATCCTGATGACATAACCTGGCTTATATGACTGTAATTATTTCAATATAAATTAACATAGTACTAATTACTGGAACAATTGCATTTTATAAAAAAATATATCAATATTTTATCTTATATGTAAATGTAAATGTAACTATATCGATGAATAATTGCTGGCTTACAATATATTTTTATTTAATGATTTTGTTTAAAACATACCATTTCAAAAATGGGTAAAGTCCTTTTTATTTCAAATAAAAAATTCATAATTAATCATCAAGAGATACTGCTTTTTAATATGATGCGCCAAATTTCGGGATGCAAATACTTTTTCAAATATCATTGTTGCGCCGACAGTAGGAAAGTAAAATATGATACAGCAGTTTTCACAATCTTGAAGAAGAATATAATGTAAGTCAGGCAGGCACACGATATTTTTCATTATCTCAATATCTCACCGTAGCATATGTTTCCATACATAAAACGAACATATTGCCGGCAGTTAATACACAAGGCGATCGCGTCTTCATCATCATGAAAATAATGAGTTTTTTCGTCCTGAGTGACGCATCATACCAATTTAAGTTAATTCTGCAATTATAAGCGAAAAAAAGCTTTTACGTTTCAAATTATATTTTTGAGTTCGCGTTTCTACATTTTATCCAACTAATCCTATTAAATTAATTATTGTTCTCACTTCATCCCAAATCTTATTTATCAGCGTAATTAAATTCATGTTTTTAATGTCATTAAAATCTCGCATCAATAGATACTTACAAACTGGTATGAAGGTATTCGCCATAATCAATTAGTCTTTGGGCATTCAAACACTCGAAACATAAATGAAACTGTAACGCCCACGAGATCGCTATTAGTCTCAGTAGTTCAGACGAGTCACCTAATTTTGCCAGAGTCTAAATAATGTTAAATTAACATGTTCAATGTCGCGATAGTCATCGGTACTACGATCGGTTCTATTATCATTAAAAATTATGTAGTAAAATAATTGCATTAAAAAAATTGTGCAATAAAAAGACGAGAAACGAGTCATATTCATCGGGAATTATATTTATCTGTTTGTCCAGAAAGTTTTTTCGTATTTTATGCAAAAAGGAAAAAATTGTTTTTCATTTAAAGCGCTTTTATTCTAATCATCAACACAGTCTCCGCCTTGTCTAATAACCTCCTCCCATCGATCTACATGCTTGAAAATTCCGTCCTTGAAAAAAGCACTAGTCTTGGAATTAAAGAAAATATCTAACTCTCTTTGGACATTGTCCGCCGAATCGAATTTTTTTCCGTTAAAAAAATTTTGCAGGCGTCTGATGATAAGGGAATAGCGCGAGGTCAGAAAAGTATGATGGGTGCTCGAGAAGTCCCCAATTAAGTATCAATCACAGTAGTTGACGCCCTCCAATTTTTCTCAACGTGGGTGCGTTCACATGAAGGTGAGCATTGTTCTCGTGGAAGAGGATACTTTTACGGTTGACAAATTGAGTCCGGAGTTCTTTCAATTTTGTCTGAACTTTTTCCAACTGCTGACAGTAGAGGTCCATATTGATCGTTTGGTTTTTTGGTTGGAGCTTATAATGGACTATTCTACACATATACCACCATAACATGATTTTCTGCCCGTGAATATTTCTATTTGGAGTTTTTTGGGCTGAACGTCCGAGTTCACATCCGTTTCGTTTTCGTACCACATTATCATAGAAGATCCATTTTTTTTTGTCGCACGTAATCAATCGATCAAGAAAAGGTTCGTTGCGATGTCGATTGAGCAGCATAACGTACTTGGAAATGCGGTCAAGCTTATTCCTCTCGCTCCATGCATGCGGCACCCATTTGTTCAATTTTGACACAAAGCCAAGTTGGTGGAGGCTGTTAACGACGGTTCCGTGAGCTACCCCGAATTCTGCCTCGAACACGCAAGTGGTAGTATTCGAGGTTTTTTGATTCTGCTTTGCAAGCGCTCTTTGTCGATGACCAAAAGCCTTCCGGACCTGGGCTTGTCCTCCAGATTAAAATCACCATTTAGAAATTTTCCAAACCAAAATTGGCATAATCTGACTGTAAACACATCTTGTCCGGAAGTTTTACACAAATTTCGATGGCTCTGAGACGCGTTTGTGCCCCATTTAATCTTTAGAGGGCCGGAAAGCCAATATATTGGCGCTACCCATGATCGATACTTAGTGTATGGTCAACCCATGATATAAGATACCTTTTTTACCACTTTACTAAGGCGGATATTGCCCTCTCAAATCCCGGCCCTCTAAAGGTTAAACTCGTACAACAAATTGGTATAATTTGCTGCTTTGAAAGCTCCATTTTGCAATTTCCTTGTAAACTCGCAATAGCTCATCGTCAGCAACAGTTTGGGCGACGAAGTTTGATGAATTCAAAACAATCGCCCTTTCACCTCCCTCTCGTGATTTGCTTTGAATGCAGACGCGCCAAGTAAGGCAACTCAAAATACGAAGACTTTCTGATCAACCTGATATTTATCATATATCTATTGTGTTTTTAACAATTGATTATCGGTTAAACTTCTATACAATTCGTGGAAATTAATGGGGCAATCATCGTGTTAATCCTCGATCAGAGATTGATCAAATAATTTTCATAAAATTAATCCTTCAAACGTGCATTAAGTCGGAAAAAATAATAAATCGATAAATAATACCCCTTAATAATTATAAAAGTTAGTTCGTCAACTTGTCAATTTTTTAGCGCGAACTAATATGGGATTTATGGAACTTTTTGTCTGATCGTTCGTCATTCTTCAGTTCGTTTTCAAATTAATTAACAATATTCGTTATCGAGAACATATCCTAATATAATATACAAATACACATACCCCGACACCTGTAACGCTCATAGCCAACATATTCAGCCCGGCGTTGAACAGAAAGTGTTTTGAGTACGCAATCTCCATAAGATCGGCAAACTTTTGTTTGAATATATCTATAAAAATACTCGACGTGTGCGAATATCTCGGCGGTTTGATCATAATAATTCAAGTGCAAGCGAACACAAACCTTACAGCTGCTTTGTGAACGTAAACACACCGTACCATATTTTGATACGTCTTGTCTCTCGTAATGGGAGGATCGGTACCTTCAGTTAAATGTTTCTCTTGTATTGCACGTTCTATTTGCAAACTTAAAAAATAACGAGAATTTGGGAAAAAATAGGTAGAGAGAGAAAGACATCTTTTGACATCCTACTCTGAGACACTATTACACGGAAAAAAGAAATAGCTCACATAGCTAAAAACAGATCTGGTAACTAAATTTCAGTTATATTAGCTAAATCGAAAGGTTCTGTCCATTTTTTGCAAAAAGTATGGTTTTATTTAAGAAACAAAATGAAAAAATACATCAATCAAAATACTGTTCATCATTAGCGATAGCTTTTTCCCATCTTTCAAGCAACAAGCAAATTTTGCGGCGAAAGAATGACTCATCTTTGGAGGCTATCCAGTCAGAGACTCATTTTTCGACGTGTTCATAAGAATTGAAGCTTTCTTCAGCAAGTGCGTGTGCCATCGACCGAAACAAGTAGTAGTCGAAAGGGGCACAGTCTGGTGAATAAGCCGCATGGGGTAGTACTTCCCAGTGAACTACTTTTAACGTTTCCTTGACAAGTTTTATGACGTGAGGCCAAGCGTTGTCATGAAGCAAAATCTTTGCTTCACTTTATGCTGTTTCGTTTCATATTTTGGTCGTTTATCGTGCAATGCTCGGCTCAAACGGATAATTTGTTCTCGGTAGAGATACCTTGTGACTGTTTGACCAGATTTCAGCAGCTCATGGTACACTATAACATTCTAATTCTATTAAATGCAAAGCATTGTCTTCTTTCCGTGGATATTCCGCTTTGGCATCGATGTTGAGGATTAGCCGTGGTCTCAAATGGTTTTTCGATGTTTTGGGTTGTCAAAATATATCCATTTTTCATCCCCAGTGATAATACGATGCAAAAACCCTTTTCTTTGTTGCCTAGCAAGCAGAATTTCGCAGATGGTTTTTCGCCTTTCAAAGTCTCTTAACTTCTGCTCATATGGGACCCATTTCCCTACCTTGTGGACTTTTTCTAAGGCTTTAAAACAATCGGAAATGAGAGATTGAGCACCATTTAATACTTCTGAAAGTTGTTTTTGCATTTAACTTGGATCTTCATCCACCAATGCCTGCAATTTTTTGTTATCGAATGCTCTTAGCCGTCCAGAACGCTCTTTGTCCTCTACATCAAAATCACCACTTTTAAAGCTTTAAAACCATTTTCTGCATGTTTTATCGGTTTTACACTATCACCATAAACTTCTACAAGCATTCGATGAGCTTCAACTGCAGTTTTCTTCCATTTGAAGCAAAAGATTAACACTACGCGCAAATTACGCTTATTTGGCTCAAATTTCGACATTTTTGATGCAGTAAAAAACAATGTTATATGATGCGAACGTATATCTTTATATACTGAATTTTATTGACACATGATAAAATTAAAAGTTAAGCTTGGTTTAGACATTAGAGTTACCGACAGTTCTAGCTATAACTACTCGCCGCTAGATGGATGGAACTTTCCGATTTACCTAATATTATATAAACTAATTATATAGGTTAATTCTATTTTCCGTATACTCACCCAGTAATCATGAAAAGCCCACAAACATGTTGCACAAATATTATGAATATCGCATCGGCTGCGACAATAGAGGTAGCACATATGATTACGGTGAAGTACCCGTGAATCAAAATTGGAAAGTAATATGTGTCCATGTCGATGTAATATTCGACCCTGTGTAACATCGGGCGAGTTGTTGCGTTGACGACGCATAAGATTAACGGTTGGAAGGGTGTCAACATGAATACTATTGTTAACGAGTAAATCACGCCTTAAACAAATATGTTATTTATGATTATAGAGGTATCTCTTGTACCCATCGAAGGTCAAGTCGTAAATAACTTCCGATAAGGGTAACAAATGTTAAATCATTCAAAAAATTCGGTCCAATTTTATAATAGTATCATATAGATGTAATACAGACAACAGTGTTAATACTGCTCTACTGTCAAAACCTTGATGAAAAATTATGATCAATAATGGGGATTATTAGGTTGATGGATTTATAAGGTTGACACAAAAATTGAATTGAGCTATGTAACTAAATTAATGCTTATTTTTTTTTTAACACTCGCGGAAGACTGGATAAATTGTTTATTAATTGAAAATGCTAGTCAATATTAATAACGATGAATACATATTAGGTTAGGTAGCATTGTAAAGACGTTACAAAAAATAAACTGAAAGATATAAAATTTAAAGGAATAAAGAAGTAAACGGATAAACAAAAGTTAAGACTCCACCCAATAAATATATGCACAGAAATTTTACAGTTGACTCGAGTATCTATCAGGTGTAGAAGTATGAAACCGGAATTTTTTTGTAAAAATTACAGGTCTGTTGTTTAAAAATGATAAAAAATATTTTATTCAAAATAATGTCCATTGCTATTTATACATTTTTCCCACCTCTCCGGCAGTTTATGAATGTCACGCCAAAAAAACATTTCTTCTTTTAAAGCGAACCAGCTATCGAGCCATTTTCGTACATTTTCATACGAATTGAAGCGTTGTTCAGCGAGAGCGTGTCCCATTTATGTGAATAGATGATAATCGGACGGAGCCAAGTCTGGAGAATAAGCCGCATGCGTTAGTATTTCCCAACTGAATGCCTCGATCGTTTCCCTGACCCGTTTTTCTGTATGTGATGGGGCATTATCATGGAGCAAAATGACTTTGTGTTGCCTTTTCCCATATTCCGGTCATTTTTCACGTAATGCTCGATTTAAATCGATTATTTGCTGTTGGTAGCGATCAATGTTAACGGTTTCACCAGGTTTTAACAGCTCATAATAGATTACACCCTTCTGATCCTACCAAACACAGAGCATTGTCTTCTTTCCAAAGCGATTGCAGTGGATGTCGATGGTTCGCCTGGATTCACCCATGATTTCTGACGCGTAGGATTCTCAAAATATATCCATTTTTTATCACCTGTCATGATACGATGGACTTTCTTTTGTATCTGTCGAGCAGCATTTCACAAGTGGTTTTCGATTTTCTTGCTGTCTTTCATTCAGTTCATGCGGAACCCATTTTCCCACTTTCTGAATCTTTCCCATGGCTTTCAAACGAATTGAGACAGCTTTCTGCGTCACATTCAATTCATCCGCGAGTTCTTGTTGAGTTTGAGTGTATCATCTTCATCCAATAAGGCTTGCAATTCGTTGTCTGCGAACTTTTTCGATGGTTTCCCACGCTCTTCGTTTCTCACGTCAAAATCACCACTTTTAAATTTTTTGAACCACTCGAAACACTGTGTTTTACCAAGAGCATGTTCACCATAAGCTTCGACAAGCATTCGATGCGGTTCTGCAGAAGTTTTCTTCAAATGATAACAAAAAACCAATGCTGTCCGCAAATCGTAGTTTGTAGGCACAAAACTCGACATGTTTAAGGTTATAGAAAAATATACCGGTGTATGGAACTTGGGTTGTTGTGTGTTGAAAAACTTCGTCAGCTGTTAGAGGGAGATGATGGCGCTGCAGAAGCGGTCTTACGGTCCCTAAACTGATGGCAACATCTATAGGGAAATTCCGGTTTTATACTTCTACACCTGGTAAGATTACCGTTTACTCACAAATGTAAATGTTTGAGAATTTTCTCCCATTGTTCGCATATATTCGAAGAATCACTATGTCATTGGAATTATTCAGTGAATAGAAATCTGCTCTTATCCGATCGAGCAACGCTTTTATCTGCAAATTTATTTGCGTAAATTATACGCGCGAGTAATGTTTTTATTTGACGACACACAATACACGGTATGCGCTGCTTTGAAGCAGCTCAAAAATAGGTACACATACTTCAAAGCTATAAATCTTAGTTAAAAATTGAGATACATTGCAGGCAAAATAATGGCACATACCTCATCCACGTACAATATGGAATTCGTTATTTTTGTTATACTCAAGATATCAATCATTATTGGTATGAGACATTCGATTACGATGTCCATGTCGTGAATGTAAGAGAACATACCGCACAGCTTCAATGAAATTAAAAGCAAATACACGGTTTAATCGCGAGACAGTAAAATCGTTTTGAATAATAAAAAATTACGTGCGAATTTCAAAATAAAGCATTATAAAATTTTCACAAATATGATTCTGTGTAAAATTTTAACATTTTCTTAACATTTTTAATCGTCATGTACGCAACACGGAGGAGCGTAATTAAATCGACGATACGTTTCGTCGTTTTATAGAGCTAATGTATTACGAAAATAACGTGAGTTCAGGAATTTATTTTTCCAAAATAAGAGTTAACACGATGACATTGATATCTTGTCGTCACATACTTTAGTGATAAATTGCGAACAAGCGATAGTAGCAATGATGATAACGATAACGTGACTCATCCTGGACGACTGATACGGCCACTGGCCAATTACCGATAATAGAATTTTATTGATTCTATAGTTATGTCCGTCAAAGAAGTTCATTTTGCTTAAGAAAGTTAAAAGAACATTGAGGCTGGCACCGAGACTGGCATCGAGACGACTTCGAGCCCTACAGCGTCGACCCTAGTCGCAAGTTATCTCTCTCATCGTTATCAATTCTTTATATTACTCGGTTTCTCGAAGCAATCGTACCAATTAGATTCTTATAGACAATATGAACGATTGATAAAACTGTACTTATGCGAAATGATATGTCCGAACTTATCGCTCGATATCAGTCCGTAGGAAACGAAATCATCAGATTGTCTTATGTTTTTTCCTCCATTATCTATCATCTCAATTCAAACTATCAATTTTCAGGACACTTTACCCGATATCTCAATTTATACATATATTCTTCTTGTCTCCCTCTGACGAGCCAAGTAAAGTCCAAAGAAAAGATGGAATTGAGGAAACACGATACTATGAACGTACTTACTATCGATGTGTTTTTGATGAGACAGTGTGCGTATAATGCCTCCAACATCGCAAGAAACCTTCGCGGAAAGTAAGTATCCGGCGAAGAATCCGTCATGCCGAACACAATATTCATCAATGAAGTAAATATATACGGTATATATGTACGATTATATAACGCGTTCTCTTATCCTAAAATATGTGTGTAAGTATCTTAAAATCATCGAGTATTAAATTAAATCGTGTTACACGGCGAATATATCATTGGACCCAATCACAAATAATTTTTAATAAAAACAATAAATAACATTTATTTCTCATAGAAAAATAAGCTAAACTGTCCATCAGTTAGAAATCAGTTAGAAATAAAAATCATTACTAACAATGACGAATAAGATGAATGTCCCAATTAGTGGCAAAGTCCTAATTTGTCACAATCGCATCTGTTCTTCTTAATAAATTAAATAATATAGCTCCATATTTATCATAAAAAAATATTTTTATTCTAAATTGTATATATTATTCCTTATAACATGTTTCGAATAAATTTAAAAACTATAATGATTGCTGGAATATATTATAATTATAATCATACAACTAACAGTAACAGTAACAGTTCGAGTTAGGGTTGTGGAACACAGAAAAATGTAATCTGTAAAANATAAGATGAATGTCCCAATTAGTGGCAAAGTCCTAATTTGTCACAATCGCATCTGTTCTTCTTAATAAATTAAATAATATAGCTCCATATTTATCATAAAAAAATATTTTTATTCTAAATTGTATATATTATTCCTTATAACATGTTTCGAATAAATTTAAAAACTATAATGATTGCTGGAATATATTATAATTATAATCATACAACTAACAGTAACAGTAACAGTTCGAGTTAGGGTTGTGGAACACAGAAAAATGTAATCAGTAAAATTTAAACAGTGAAGCGATTGAAGTTGTGTTAACAAAGTCGAGAAAAAATTAAAAAATATTTTAAAGTAAAAAATTAAAGAAACGAAAAAAATAACAAAGTATTACATATACAGTACATATTTCTTGTAGTTAATACATATACGTTATTGATTTAGACTGGAGTATTTATTTATCTCTATTACTAACTACCTAACAAATATGGTACAAAATGATATGAACCTTTTCATTTCCAAAGAGAAAATGTTAGTTGTATATTTTATTCATTATAATGTTACGGATTAGTATCAAATATATATTATATCTTAGTCCTCCAAAATTTAACATAAAGTGCAAATATTATTTGAGTTCTTAACCTATAATAAATTGTCATGATTGTTTAAATTAGTAATACATATGTTCATGATTCCCTCCCAATTTGTGACATTCAAATAATGATTTTTGCCTCAATAATAAGATCCGTATATTCGTCACACGTGTTTGTAACATAGGCATACATATGTTATAAAGTCAAATTCGGACAAAATCAAAATTATGTGTTACTAAATAGTATTTCCGTCGCATTTGAGAATATATTATAAATTAATTAAAATTTTATCACAAATTTAAAAATATCTAATATAATTAGAATCCCATATGTGTTAAAACTTTCGTACAAAATAAATATTATGTACTTTATACATGAATTATAAAAATTTATTTATTTGTTTTTACAATGAAGTTGTTTTGTCACTAATTGGGATATTCATCTTATATACTAGATTAAAAGATAAAATATTTCGTAGGAAGATAAATAAAAAGAGATTAGAAGTTATTTATGACTCTACACGTCAGTCCGTTACTCGGTTGCATACATTCAACGTACCTGTTGAGTATGGAATAGTTGGAGCAACGCAGAATCGCAGGTTCCATGTAGTCAGGAGCCTCAAGTTGAGACAATTCATTTCATCGAAATACAGAATAGATAATGCATCGCTACGGTACCATCTCCGAGCAAGAACATCTTCAAGACGAGGTGAATAAAAGCCCTCGAAGATAGAACGCACACGAACTATTTCGTGAAAATCTACTAGGATGCATTTGGGATTCCGCCACGCGTTCAAGATACTATATGGCTCTCGGAAATAATTTGTTTTCGATAGATGCGAAGTGTCGAAACCGAAAACAGCAATGTCGATCTATCATATGATCGTCATATACACCCCGCCCCACGGATATTTCCTAATTGGATGTGAAATTAAGTACAGGCTAAGGAAAAGTTAATGAATATAGTACGACAGTGCTTTCAATCGCGTGACCACGGACGAATCTACTCAGAGCTGAATAAGTATTTCTCCTATCTATGAATATCAATGTGTGTTGTAACATATAATTATTATTTATTCACAGAGATATATTGATTTACGAATAATTCTGAAAATTTGTATAGGAATGTCCACGAGTCACAGGTTATTTACGTCGGACATTGGGCATTTAAATATTCTCTCGGTAATACCGATTAATCCATTTTGCTCACCAAGACGCAAAGTGTCTTTCCTCTCCAGTGCACTCACGTTGCCTTCTCTACTTATCGTAAAATCTCCCACCTTCGGTCACCAACACCTTACGAGGGCGGTTCAATAAGTACCAGTGTAAGAAATGAAGACACCATTTTTTCAAAAAATTTTTTTTAATTTTTCAACA
>NW_014556497.1:0-2214 GCF_001313825.1 Dinoponera quadriceps
GGTAAAACAGATCCAATTGAGCCAGAACCGGCCTTACCCCTCTACTTATGCGATATATTGTGAGAACATGTATACCGATTTCCTAAGTTAATACATTCATTTAATTCGTTTTCGGTCAAAACAAGGTATGTGTTACCTTCTGTGTTTACAGCGATTTTTGTGTGTATGGTGTCTGTCAGTGCAAATACGTTATCATGAACATGTAAAGGAAGGGGTATTTCTTGAACTATTTTATAAGCTGGGTAAGTTGTCAGCGGTATCTTTAAAATAGTGTATATATTTCCATCTTTATAATATGCGCTTTTTATTATATATCTGCTTATTAGCAGCCAATTGTCTACTGAGAGGATAATTGAGAATTGGTGCCTTCAGGTAGGTATATTACTGTTTCTTTAAGATTTTTAATTATTTCTTCTACGGGTGTTATTTGTTGTGCTAATCTTCCATGGTTTATGTTATTTAGGTAAATCATTATATTTTCTTGATCGCGCATAAGATAGATAATTACTGCATTTAGGATTGTAAAATGTTTGTTTACCTCTTCCCCTTTGATGAATTCGCTTTGTTTTAAGGCAAGTTTACTTATGCTATTTATCAATAAGTCATTGTTTTCTTGAATTGTTTCTTCGAGGCCTTTCATGTGTCTCACTGTTTTATTAAAAATTTGTAATTGATTTGCCACAGTATGTTTTAGAGTTTGTTGGTTATTCTCTACTAGACTTAGTTGTTTATGTATTATTTTTTCGTCATTTGCGTCCATTACTCAGAATAAGGTTTTTGCTATGGAGCCTACTCCGTCAATTATGCCGCGTCGTAAATTAGGGGTGCTTTTATACAAAGTGGACCATTTTAATACATCTAGTCGAATATTTCGAAAACCAAGCCCGAAAGAGAAAAATTTTTCAGACAAAAGTTGTTTGGTTTTGAGGGCACCATAAGACGGTACTATTGGTTTGACCTAGAAAAATTATTTGAAAGTCACATGAAGGTCACCTCATTTTTTTTAAATGGCCTTCTCTATTTTTTATTACATATTCTTGTAGCTGATCTCGAGAGCTCTTCAAAACACTATAATAAAATGTTTCTTCATTTAGTACTTTTCGAGTTATAAAGCTCCAAAGTTGCATTAGGAATTAATAGTCTGTATATGGGTCATTCCATGTGAAAGGGGTACGCTCAAAAATTAGATTTGATCGAAACCTATGGCAATCGGTAGTACTATTTTAGAAAACATATGTCGAATTTTTTCGGATTTTTTGACCCACACCATGAGCTTCTATGGCTGTCATAAAATTCGAATTTTTGCTTCAATTACCAGTTTCTTAATTCTCGTCGTCGTCGTCGTGCCAATAAAAAAAATCTTAAACCATTGTAACTTTATAGCATTTTTCCCGTAGAATCTGAAAAAAATATGTATAAAATTTTAGGGGATAGTTTTCACCCTTATTTTGAGATTTTAAAGTTTAAAATCGAAATTTCGCAAAGTACGCCACCTTCGATTTTTTTTTTCATTTTATTCCTTTTTAAATTTGCTTTCGATTAAGTCATGTCTCATGATGGTAATCGACCTGGAACAGGCTCAACCGTCTTGAGGGTTGAGATATAACGGTAAAAAGGTGGATTTTTGCATTTGGGCCTTATGTTGGACCTGTTCCAGGTCGATTACCATCATGAGACATGACTTAATCGAAAACAAATTTAAAAAGGAATAAAATGAAAAAAACAAAAAAAAATCGAAGGTAGTGTACTTTGCGAAATTTCGAAATTAAACTTTAAAATCTCAAAATAAAAGTGAAAACTACCCCCTAAAATTTTATAAATATTTTTTTTAGATTCTACGGGAAAAATGCTATAAAGTTACAATGGTTTCAGATTCTTTTTATTGGCACGACGACGACGACGAGAATTAAGAAACTGGTAGTCGAAGCAAAAATTCGAATTTTATGACAGCCATAGAAGCTCATGGTGTGGGTCAAAAAATCCGAAAAAATTCGACAAATGTTTTCTAAAATAGTACTACCGATTGCCATAGGTTTTGATCAAATCTAATTTTTGAGCGTACCCCTTTGACATAGAATGGCCCATATTCAATTGGATATTTAGGTATTAATTGATTACGGAAATCTCTTCCACTGTTGACCGGACTATCAAACTTTATTACTCAGAATCAGAGGCTTACGTCTGCCAACAATACCCATGGCTGATTATCGTCCC
>NW_014556498.1:0-207 GCF_001313825.1 Dinoponera quadriceps
GGATCCCGCGAAAAGCGCGCCCCTGTGAACTACTGCAAGCTCAAGACTTACCGAATGCCGTCCCGGGAAAAGAGCAAGCGGAAACGCGCGTCGAGAGAAAGCAATAACAGACGCGAGGTCCCGCGAGCATCCTCAAGACGCGTGATCCAGCTGACCGGACTAATCAGGAGCCGCGTCGCGTGGCTTGATAGATCCTTGCGGCGGTTG
>NW_014556498.1:237-920 GCF_001313825.1 Dinoponera quadriceps
TTAACCCTTTGCACTCCAGCCTAGTAATGCATAGAGGCTATTAGTTCCAAGTACATACCTATGATGTAGAAGAAAAATAGAGTCGTTTCAATAAAACAAAATTTTTATTTCTTAGCTATTTTATAACAAAACATATTCTAACTTATATTATAAAAGAAAAACATAAATTTTAGGACTTAAAATTTCTTAAAGTGCCGAGGCAGCAAAACAACCATGTCGCCGCTACGGCGACAGCGGAGTGCAAAGGGTTAAATAACGAGTCCTGTTCGTCACTGTGCGATCAGACGGCAAGCCGCCTGGACAAGCAAGCGAGCAAGGGAGCGTGCGAGCGAAGCGAAAGCTGCCATATCCCGGAAACGAAGTCCAGGCAAAGAGAAGCGAGTTGCCGGCGGTGAAAGGTGAGCGAAAACCATGTACGAGGTCTGGCTATTAAATAACGAGACTGCTTATGAAAAAAAGTTTTATTTTAAAAATTATTGTACAATCGAATGCTTCCCTTCAATGTACTCCCCTCCCCTCGCCACACACCGTTTCATTCGTTATTTCCATTGGTCAAAGCAATGCTGGAAGTCTTCTTTTGTAAGTGTATTTAGGAGCTCCGCCGATTTTCGCTTCACCTCTTCCATCGACTAGAACCGGGTTCCTTTTAAGACAGACTTGATTTTTGGAAACAGGAAAAAGTC
>NW_014556499.1:0-5413 GCF_001313825.1 Dinoponera quadriceps
CGCACAATACTCTGGTATTAACCGGCGTATGTTTACAAATAAGTTAGGTGAAACGTCGCTTTTCAGCTGCGCAAACGCGTTGTGCGATAGCGCTGTGGAAAAGAGATAGCAGAACGAGTAAACCTACTCCGATTAAAAAACCGAACGAACTTATTTGCCAACCCAATACTTTGGACGGATAATAGGATTAGGTATTCTAAATGAGATGGGATATGACTGGATGCAAGGATATAAGATCCTGCTCGCCAGCCATTGGGTAACGGGTGGGACCCTGCCTAGTTTTGAAGCTAAATCCTACCTAGGAACCCAGCTAAGAACGCCTAAACAACCCGGGTGTGTGGTAATCTCACGAAGCTTACGAGGCCACACCTCCATAACCGAGGTCTCCGACAACTCTCGACCTAGTTGTTCCAGAAGTCTATCAACAACCTCCCTTTATCCAAAAGGTCTCCTTGCAGAAGTCGGCAAAGACCGAGAAAGCCTCTGGAGACGACAACAAGAAAGGTGCTGCCGCCGGCTATTCTCAGGCCCCGACCGGAACAAGTTCCCGCAGAGCCTCTCTCTGCGGTTCGAAAAGCTAGCAATGGAGGAGGTGATGCGCCGCAGTGTCCTCGCCGTCCCCGTAAGCACACATCCCACCGTCTACAATTCCCAGATCCATGAGGCGCCTCTGGAAGTTGCCATGTCCGGTGATCATTTGCGTGACGTAGTGGTCGGGTTTTAACCAGAACGCACCAACCCTAGCCCCAACATCGCCGAAGAAGGCACTTGTGATGCGACCTTTGACAGAAGAAAACCATCTGTCATGCCACATCTCTGTTGCCGTAATGTGGCTAACGCCTCCTTTTGGTTCCCTGCGTAGGAAACGATTCTATCTCCTACCTTGGCATCCCTCTCTTTTCTAACTTCGAATCGCGCCCGGGATTCCGCGAAAAGGATGTCGACGGGAACCGCGCCCGCGGTCACACAGAACGACTCAGTCGATACCGTGCAATACGCGGCAGTCACCGAAATGAGCACTCGGCGCTGCAGGGACCTGAGGACTTTCAGGTCGCCCCTGGTGCACAGGTCGGTCCACCCGGCGGCAGCGTATACCACCGTAGGTGCGAACACGCCCCGGTATATAGCCGAGAGCGCCCCGAAACGCAGGTCCCATTTACATCACGCCTGCCTGCTTAGCTTACTAAAAAGCGAAACTACCTTTTCGCTGAGATGTTTGCAATGGGTGGATACACCCATTCCTCTATCTATGTGGATGCCAAGGTACCTAACTGATTTCTTAAATTGAATCTTATTATTTCCTAATCGGATGGTCGGTGGCCTACTCGCGAGGTCAGCCTTTTTAGCCCTGACCGCTTTACGTTTTCAATCGGGACGCGCTCCTCCCCGTCTGCCTATTGGGGCCCTTTTGACAAGGTCGTTCTTGAGGACAATTGCCTCAGTTTTTCGCGACGAAAGCTCTAATTTGGCGAAGCTACACCATTTCCCTATTTCGTTGACTACTTCCTGTGCTTTTATTTCTATTTCTTTGCGGGAATCACCGCTGACTAATACGAGAAGATCATCCGCGTACGCTAAGAATTATCCCCTACTCTAGCTTCCAGAACCCTAAGGAGTCCGTCAAACATGACGTTCCAACAAGTTGGGCCTAATACCTAGCCTTGCGGGCAACCTCTGGTGGCCTTCTTCGAGACCGTTATATCTCCGAAGGAGAGAGAGACTTTCCTATCCCGGAAGTAGTCAACTAGCACTTTGAAGATGTTAAGAGAGCAGTTCCTATCCCTGAATCCTGATAATACGAGGGGCCACCAGACGTTGTCAAATGTGCCCAAGATGTCGAAGAGCAGCGCAATGACGTATCTCTGTTCAGAGGCAGAGACCATCCGTCACAGCTCCATGACAGCGTCTTCCGTCGACCTTCCGGGTGTGAAGCCGAACTGCCGATCGGAGATCTTCCCCGGCGAGAGTGACGTGCGGTTGAGTCGCTTCAGAAGAAGCTTCTCGAAGAGTTTCCATATTACGGAGAAGAGACAGATCGGCCTGTAGGATTTGGGGTCCTCCACGTCCTTGCCTTTGCCCTTCACGAAGACTCTGAGCGAGCCCTCCTTCCAGATCGAGGGGAAGACGCCCCACTGAAGGGACCCATTGAAAAGCCTAATGAACTGACCAGGGATTGCCTTGTAGGCGGCCTTCAGTACCGAAACCTCGATGAGATCCAAGCCTGGCGCCTTGTTAGTCAGAAATCTGACTGCTGCTGCGATTTCTGCACCCGTGAAGAGAGGGTCATCGGCAGTGTCAGGCACATGGCGTGCGCTATCTCTAACTTCGCGCTGCTGCAGCGTGTCCTCGTTCTCCTGGTCATCCGGCACGTGCACGTCGAGCAGGTGAGCAGCGGTCTCCTCTAGGGCGACGGTCGAGGAATTTCCGCCACGGAGAGTGCTCAGCACTTTGTCAACCTGGAGCTTATCGGCCTGATGTTTATAAACAAATCCCCAGGGCTTCGAGTTGCCTTGCTCCGTGACAAATTTCCGCCAGCTCTCGAGTTTCGCCTTCCTCACCTCCCTGGTGTACTCCCGCAACGAAGAGCGGTAGGCACGCAGTTTGGCGCAGCGGGTCGGCTGAACACTTTCCTGCTGGTATGCTCGTCTGTTTTTATACACGATTTTCTTTTTTATCGTCAGATTTTTCGTCCACCACGGGTTGGATATTCTATATTGCCTCTTTCTTGGCATTGCCTTCTCACAGGCGTCCATAAGAGAGCCCGCAAGAGCATCCGCGAACTTCTCCATGTCCTTTACAGACGTCAAACAAAGGACCTCAAGTCTCGATCCGGATAGATCAACGAGGCTCTCAGTAAACTTCTCCCAGTCGGCCCGATTGGTGTCGAACCGAACTTTCGTAGTTTGCTGCTCCCTGCCTCTGACTTTCGGCACCCTCAGCCTAATATCCTGAGAGTTGTGTTCACTGGTTGTCCAGTCGCAACGTACCTTCCACTCACCGACGAACTGGCTCATGGATGGGGACGACAGGGTCACGTCGATGTGCGATGATCCCCATGACGTCCAGTAGGTAGGCGGCTGTCCAACAACATTAAGGACTTTGTATCCGCGGGCCCGGATAAAGTCCTGGAGCATCGCTCCCCTATCGTCCAATTTACGGTCACCCCAGAAAAGGGATCGCGCATTGGCGTCCATTCCCACTAACACCCTCTGCCCCCTCAGTGAACGAAGCACTATTTCGAGGTGCCTGAGGTGCTCCTCTATCTCGTCGCTGTACTGAAAATAGCACGATGCGACGTAGAAGGAGAAGCCGGGTGCTCGCACTTCCGCACATGCGTAATGCGTCGTGCTGAGCTGCGAGACAAACATTATCTGGAATTCGGGGTTGCAAGCGACTACTGCGGCCCAAGGACGTTGCGCGCACACAGTAGCCACCCTCATTCCAGTCCCTAGCCCGACGATGGAGTACACACTGCCCTGCTTCCGGACGTGCAACTCCTGCAAGAGCAGAGATGTCCAGTCGCTTTTGGACGACTTGACGAACCTCCCCTGTCACCACAGCCGAACGCCTCATGTTCAGCTGCAGCACCCTAATTCCCGTGGATCTAAGCAACGCGGGCGGTGAAGTGCTTCTGGCCGGCACTAGAGGCACGAAAAAATCGACTACCTTTACTAGGGTTTGGGACAAAATCGCGATCGCGGCATCTACGTTTATCGCGGAGCTATTGCCAGTGCCTATCCTGGTTTGCCTCACCCGGTCGAAGATTGCCGGTGTGAGTAGCCTATCACATCTCTCTAAGCTAACACTGACAGCACGAAGGCTGAGAACCTGGGACCGTGCACCGAATTGCTCTGAACCGCGGATGTGCGCGGACACGGTTGGTCGAGGCGCCCTCCTGGAAACGGGGGCCTCAACCAAGCGCGCGACCGAGCGTGCACGCGACAGAGCATCAGAGGATCCCTCCGCTTTCAAAGTTGCGGCCCTGTCTGGTCGGAAGCGTTCAACCAGACGGACACTCCTCCTCAATACACCTTTGAAAAATTTACCCATAATAAATTGTATTTGGGGGTCGGAATGAAGGTCGAGCAACGCAGAGCCTCCTTACGTTGCTGAGCCTAGAGAACTCAAGGGGTCGGCAGGTACCCCGGGGTTGTATCATTAGCAATTGCGCATCTTTTCCGTCCTCGCAACCATTCATACCCTCGGCATGATACTTCCACCTTGGTATTAGGATTGTAAAAGCAGGCCGGCTCGCGCTAAAAATAAAAGGAGAACTCTGGTTCCGTCGTCGCTGCGAACAAAGCCGCAGAGACACAGGGCCCGGTAGTTTTATTTTAAGGGCAGTTCCCGCGCGCCTCCCACGCACCGCAGTGCGCAGAAGGAGGGCGGAAGTTAGCTGTCCCGGGGATGAGGTTAGGGTGGTTAGAGTTTTTGGGTGAGTAAGGCTTTTACCGCATTTGAACCAATTACGTGTTCGTGGTAGTGCTCGGGTAGGATGTGGGAGTGGTTTGCGGAGAGGAAATGTGGAGAAGAGTGGGGGTGTGTGCGATGCGGTCAGGTGGCGCCACCTCAGCTCCAGAGAGCTCAGCGACTGTCAATGTGGGTTTCATACCGCTCGAGACGCTGGCAATCCTTCGGCGCCTCACTGTTTCGTCGTTACCCGTTCCACTACCGCAACGAGCTAGGGAACCTGAAAAAGAAAAATACATTAATGCCTCCGGTTCCGTCACCGTTGGGGCAGAGCCACAGAGGCACAGAGTCCGGTAGGTCTGTATAACGCAGCCTCTGCCCGGCTTCCCCGCAGCGCCAGGGTTGTGAGGAAGAAAGCGGTTGGGAGACAGGCCGCGACAAGAAGGGGAATTCTAAGGCTTTACCGCATAAGGGCAGTTCAACTGTCCGCGGTAGTGCGGTAATTTTCTCGATGGGGAGAAAGAGGCGTCTTTAACGTTGTACCGCTTAAGAACTACTTATGTGTTCGCAGTAATGCAGTCGGCCTCACAGGAAGGGTGGGAAAGGTAATATTTTGGGTACTGCGTGAGAACAGATTTCCTGTTCGCGGTAATGCTTGTTGGGGTGGAAGAAATGGGGAGATTTGGTTTTAACCACGTGGGAACAGATTATCTGTTCGCGGTTATGCAGTGAGATTCACAGGAAGGATGGAAGGTGCAAAGGTTGCAGAATACCGCGTAAGAACAGATTGTCTGTTCGCGGTAATGTTATGTTAATAAAGGAAGGGATCAAAGGGAAGGGGAGGGAGGTGGGAGAATCCGCCAGCAACCCCAAGGCTCCAGCACACCAGCTTACTGTCTTAGCGAATTTCATACCGCTCGAGCCGCTGGCGTGCTTTCTGCGCCTCGGCACTAAGCCGCCGACAGTTTGTCCCACGAGGGACCCGCTGAGCCCCCCCCCCCCC
>NW_014556499.1:5547-8012 GCF_001313825.1 Dinoponera quadriceps
CAGGAGAATTGATTATTGCGACCTCCTCCAGCGTTTCCGACTCACACCACGAGGAGGTGGAGTTGGCACGTGGGAGATGCTGAGAACCAGCATCTCCCTTCTGACAATCCCGCCAAAGGACCAGAGCAAGGCGAGTCCACTCGGGTCCGATATGTTCGGGTGACCTCAGTACCCCGGTTAGTGCCCTGTCCGCTTCTCACCGCCATCCAGAGCGGGGCTATACACGTCAAGGGGACGCGGGGCTCGCCTCGACAATCTCCGCGCGCCCGCGGCGCTCGGTCTCCACTATATCGCAAATAGAAACAAAACTCTCCGTCCTAAATATGTGCTCCCGGAAAGCGCGCCACCCTACCCGCGATAGGGCCTTCTCGGAGGCAACTGCCCTTGTGACGGACGCTTCAAGCTGCCACGTCACAATATATGTCGAGAGTTTCTTTCAAGGACGTAACAATTTATGTTTTATTTCTTTAAAATTTACAAATTTATAGGATTCGAACATGTCAAATGTGTTAGAGCCTCAACTTTATATTTAAAATTTTTTGTAATTAACACAATAATACAGGTTGCACAATAATATCCTGTTGAATGTAAAATTCTTTAATATGTATAATAAAATACGAAAATAAAAACATTTTTTAGAATATATATTTTTTACATACATTACATGCATACATACATGTTCAAATTTCTAATTGAATTCAAACGAAAAACGTTAATGTTATCATGCTCATCATGTGAGCCGAGCATGATGCGGGGAACGATCTCGAAACAATAACACGCGGATTGCAAACCAACAACAACACAAGTAAATATGAAACACGCGTGTCTAATCACGTGTTCGGTTATAAGAACAGCTAATTGTCATATATCAAAAAACATTGCTACAGTTGAACATGATCGAAAAGGCTTCGTCCGATCGAAGGTCAATCGATCTATTCGTTCCGCTTGGAAAAAAAAGTGATATCGGTATATAAACTGGGTGCCTTGAGAGCACGAAGAGACCGTTGAAGAAACGTTGAGCGAACTCTCAGCGAGAGAGAGACTTTTCGAATCGAAATTAGAACAAGCTGTTCGGTTCTAATTTTTCGCGTATCTCGGCTCGCTACGGGTCGACCGTCCGTGCGAGACATCAATCTCACGTTTTCTCTTCATCTCGTTATGAGACATCTTTCGCGGCCTCGCGACTACTTCGCGAGTGATTGTCGGTCTATCATATAATCATATTTGTAATTTTTGAACGTTGTGATCGTCGACTTGAATCGTATTGCGTCTTGTAACCGCGGTTGCGCGTGGCACAAGAAAAGGAAAAACATCATCACGCCCCGCATTGTAAAGGCCAGATCACCATTCTGTCGCGACAGCAGAATAAACCATTGCACAACCGCAGCTCGATTTCAAAGAATTTCCCTCACCACACCGATCATTACTTGCATTCCGTGCCCTGCGCTGGGCAGATCCAGCGGGAGCATTGCACGCGAGAAATTGAGTGCATTCGCTCACAAACAATACATTACATTTACATAATATCAGTCATATATGTATATATTATTATTGCTACAGTCAGATTACGCACATACTCGAGACTACGTTCGCGTTTTGCGCTAAACATGACAATTTAAACGACAAGAAAAATACATGTTCTAAAATTAAAAGTGTAATTCTGATATATGGGACATTCTTTTACAAACCGAACACCTTTCTGACCGACACATTTTATTTAGCTAAAACTTTTTTTACGTGTTCTATATGACAAAAAAAGATAACCTATTCGAGGATTTTTTTTCATTTTTTTGGAAAATAGAAAGGATGTAAAATTTGAGAATTTGGTGATTTTTGGCTTGAAGTATATTTTTTAAAAATTCATAACTCTGGTTCTATTTGAGCTACAGATTTCATTTTTTTTAAGGTAAAAGAACGAGCTTTAATAAAAAAGTACTTGAAAAAAAATTATTCACAAATTCAAATTATTATAAACAATTAAAATGTTTAAATCGATTTTTAACAATTGCCCCACCTTCGTATCAAGTTTTTAATATTTCTATCGTGTTCTACGTCAAATTTCCTTTCGAAAACGCTTTTTTAATCGATGGACAAATAATTATTACTATAAGAAGAAAATTAATTAATCTAGCGCAGTTCGTCACATCGGCGCGCGGGTCAAACCGCACAGTCCATTTTCTTGTCTCATATCGTTTTTCTCTGAAATATTAATGATTATTCCATTTTTTTAATTAAATAATCTCATTTGTTAGCCAAGAAGACTTTATAAAAAATTGAGGAAATAAATAAATAAATAAATAAATAAATAAATAAAAAACATCATTATTGAAAAATGTTAATTACTTTATTAATAATTCGATACGCTATAATTAGTTAACCGTTTGAGTGCCACGGGCCTTTCTCATTTCCCGATCGTAACTTGCCAAGCGGCGCGATAGCGCTTGTTATATTCCGTGTCGAAACTT
>NW_014556500.1:0-995 GCF_001313825.1 Dinoponera quadriceps
GTACACAATGCTTATATATTTATCTCTGTCTCCTAGGTAAAACATTGGAGGTATGTCAACAAAGTTATTCACTGTCTTTTAAGAGGTTTGCTTTTGTTAAAATACTGCCGTATTACACGTGTCTAGTTTATAGGCAGTTTTGTATTTTTCACGATATTTGCGATGCAGCTACACTCTCACACAGCGTCTGTAACATGAGGAAGCTCAAGAAATATCAACATGAGACACTGCCGTTCAATGTTAGAACTGTTATGTGTCAGTCTTTGTCGGTAAGAATGGATAACACAATAACAACTGATCAATAGTGGGTAAGTTAAATTTCTTGAGGTCGATAAGTTTTCGAGAATCGATAAGTAACCGGAGTCGATGAGTTTCCGGAGAGCGGTAAGTTACCAGAGTCGATAAGTTTCCGGATAGCGGTAAGTTATCAGAATCGATATTCTTCCTGGGATCGGTACGTTTCCCGGGGCCGGTATGTAATTTTGTTGCACATCGCAGAAGCAAAGTGAGGTTCAGATTCAAATTTTTAGATAAATTCAAAGAAGGATGGTACTTCCGAGTTACCCAATGCAAATAATTCATACCATATTTTGGAAGCAATCGATGTCATTAGGTTTGCATTACGAAGGTCTGAGTAACCTGTGTAATCTCATAAATTTCAAGTCGCTTAGCATTAAGTATGGCTAAAATATCTATGACTAAGACTTTGAAAAAATATCAGCAGAGCTTTGGGAGTAATTTGGCATCTCAGGCTGTTAAAAAATTACTGAGAGAGGATTGGAGAGGCACTGTATAGAATGTTCAAATGTGAAGAAATTGATTGTTACAAATTACAACAAATCTGCTGTGCCAGAGGTAACTTGTATGATGTTAGAAGATGTTGTGTCTGTCTTGGAAAACCCTTGAAAATATCGAATATTAAATAAGATTACAGTGTGTAATAAAAGTTTCACAGAATTATCCATCTCTATTTATATGTAATACATACAATTTTT
>NW_014556501.1:0-1812 GCF_001313825.1 Dinoponera quadriceps
CCGTCTCATGCCCAAATCATTAGTAAAAATCGAATGGCATGAGCCAATCAATATGTTTAGGTCCTCAGCAACCTCTCTAACGGTGATTCGACGATTTACCAATACTCTTTTCTTCACATCATCAATGTTTTTGTCTGTTGTTGACGTGCTCGGGCGTCCGGCACGCTCTTCGTCGTTCACATCTTCTCGGTCCTCTAAGAACATTTTGTACCACCGATAAACGTTGCTTCGGTCCAAGGTAGCTTCACCATATACCACAATCAACATTCGGAATGCGTCCGCGCACTTAATTTTGTTTTTCACACAAAATTTGATACAGATGCTTTGATCCATTTTTTGGAATAGGCAAAAATCGAAGACGAGCCAAAACACGTCCAAGCAAAACAGCTGTCAAAGATAAACTGAATATTCAAAATGGCNGACATGAGTACCAACGTAACGCCTCAAAAAATCGAAAATCGAATATACGTAACCCGCGGAAATTCAAAATTCGCGATACGTTTGAACAAACCTCGTATAGTTATTAGGCTAATATATTTTCCTTTTTTTCTCGTTTTTCCATATATATCAGTTTCCATATCGTTCTAAAATAGAGCGCTTTAAAAAAAAAGTGGAGCGCTTTTAAATAAATTTGTCAGCAAGCGAAAATGAACGAATTTTATATCAGTTTCCATATCGTTCTAAAGTAGAGCGCTTTTAAAAAAAAGTGGGGCGCTTTTAAATAAATTTGTCAGCAAGCGAAAATGAACGAATTTTCTTTCCTTTTACGGAGATGCAAATCGCCTTCTGAACATCTACATTATCCATACGGACAAAACTACAGAGCATAATTATAAAATCAAACGAACTTACTGAGTGAAGTTCGATTTAAATTATGCTTATAATTTTGTCTATATGAATCTTTCCCGCCCTCAGATATAGTTGTTCCAGTCCTCCTTTAAGAATTATTATTTGAGCAATTTGCTTCCTTTTCTCAACTAATGACGTGGCGGATCGACACGAAGACGATCAGGATCGTGTGATGCTCGCGACTATAACAGCGCCACTCTTTTTTTACTTTATCACTTTGAATTGTTGGTAAATACGTGTGACGGGAGAGCTACTACATTATCCATACGGACAAAACTATTAGCATAATTTAAATCAAACTTCACTCAATAAATTTGTTTGATTTTATAAATATCTGTAACCAACGCGTCTCATATGTTGATTGTTTCCGCATTGAAGTAGTAATCAGTAATGATAAAAATACTAGAACGTACAAAAACTAGTTGCGCGTAAGCAGAAAACCAGTCTATTTTTGCATCAGTAGAAATACATGGAACGTATAAAAATACATGGTATATGTATCAGATTAAGCTTCAATCTTGTGAATATTATTCTTGATACCAAATGTACCAAACAACCCCCAAAAATCGCATATTAAGAGGAGCCATAATTCCATCATTTCCTCTATTAAATCTCTCCTCCTTTAATAAATAATGTATAAGTAAAGTAGAGGAAAGGATTGGTTTATCTTCTCTTAATATGCGATTTTTAGCGATCGTTTGACTCGCGCATCAAAGTTGATATTAATATGGATAAAGCTTATTCTGATATATACGACCACTACTGTGTACCTTTACTGATACAAAAATAGACTGATTCTTTTTAGTTTACGCGCGACCAGTTTTACGATATAATATTTTGATCACAACTGATTATTATTTACATAGAAGGAATTGACAATAATGAAATATACAACAAATACACAACAAAACTTTCTGTTTTCTGACTACGAATTTATAAATTGCCGGCATTACTGCACATACA
>NW_014556502.1:0-1153 GCF_001313825.1 Dinoponera quadriceps
ACCCTAGTTTTGGCCAGCGCCAACGAGACCTTTATTGATCCTCCGTCTAGTGAAGTGCTCCTGATATGCATCACAGCAGCATAGGCACTCACGGATGTGTCGGCAAACCCATGGAGCTCCAAAGCAGATGTATCAGACGCCATCACCCCCAACCATCGCCCGACTATGAGTAGCTCCAGTGTAGGAAGCTCGCGCTCGAAGTCTCGCCACTCCGGCTCTTCTCTCTGAGGAAGAATGTCGTCCCAGGAAAGCCTTTGTAGCCAGGACTTCTGGATGAATATTTTGTCGTGGACGATGACGGGTGTCAGCCAGTCCAGAGGGTCGAAGAGCCACTCTGGACAGTACGGTGCATCTGGCTGTCGGTCCATCCACCGGCCCACAAACTCTGTAAACAAAAGAATCGGTTCTGGGCTGCCAGCAAAGGCCCAGGGTAGCCTGAGGACTTTGATCCCCCCAGTTGGCTTTCCGATTCGCCCGGTGATCCTGCTGTATGGCACTGAGAATCGCTTGGTGATTGCTGGTCTACTTCCGCAAGAAAAACCCGCCCGCCAAGCAGAGCCGGGTTAGTTGGTTTCGTAGCTCACCAACTTCCTCCAGAAAATTGGATCCAGCAAGCACATCATTTACATAAGTATTATAACGAAGCGCCGCCGCTCCAAGAGAGAGGAGATGACTCTCATCCTCTGGTCAGCTGACGCAAGGTGCGCATGGCAAGAAATGGTGAACATGCTAATCCGTAAGTCACCGTTTTCAACCGGAACTCTGCCACCTTGTCCCTTTGGTCTTCTCTCCACAAAATATTCTGAAGATCCCGATCCTCTTCTTGAACCAGAATTTGTCGGTACATTTTTTGGATGTCAGCTACAATGACATAACGGTGACGCCTCCAACGGAGCAGCACGTCTGCGAGGGATGGCACCAGGTTTGGGCCCATCAACAAGTGTTGGTTGAATGTGTCGCCGGAAGCCGAGATGAACAATTAAATACTACTCGTATCTTAAAGTCCGGCACAGTAGCCTTGAAGACTCCGTGATGAGACAGGTAGCACAATCGCTTGGAAGGGCTCCCGGGCAGGATCCACCACGGACATGTGACCCATCTCCTTGCACCCCCGCATAAATGCAATGTATTCAAGCTGCAGCTTATCGTTCGA
>NW_014556503.1:0-3038 GCF_001313825.1 Dinoponera quadriceps
ACTGGCCTATCAATGGTACCACGTGAGTGTCACCGGCAAATAACGACTGACTTACCAATGACACCACATGAGTGTCACCGGCATACAACGACTGGCCTGCCCATGACACCACAATGGTGTCAACGGTTGTGAAAGTGTTATCGTGATAGTACAGAACTGTTTTCTTCGCTATATGCGGCCGTATTTTCTTTATTCCGTCGTTTAGTTTGTCCAATAACGCTGCATAATACTCTCCCGTAACTGTTCTTCCCTTCTGCAGGTAATCGATGAAGATTATGCCATGCGCATCCCAAACAACGGAGGCCAAAACCTTCCCGGCCGAGCGTTGGTCTTTTGGCCGCTTTGATCGGCTTTCGTGTCTTTTCAGACACTGCCCATTGGACTCAGACGTATGGTAATGGATCAACGTTTCATCCATTAGCTACGGAGGCGCCCGGGGTAAAATTTAAAATGTACTCTGAATCTCGCAAGTACCGGAGAGAATTAAGAATAAAAATTAAATGCATGCAAAAAATTGAGACATAATCGAATATTAAATAATTCCACTTCTCCATTTTTTTAAATATTTATAGCACAGGACATAGTGTCGTTCCGAAGTTCTCGNAACGTATGGTAATGGATCCACGTTTCATCCATTAGCCACGGAAGCGCCCGGGGTAAAATTTAAAATGTACTCTGAATCTCGCAAGTACCGGAGAGAATTAAGAATAAAAATTAAATGCATGCAAAAAATTGAGACATAATCGAATATTAAATAATTCCACTTCTCCATTTTTTTAAATATTTATAGCACAGGACATAGTGTCGTTTCGAAGTTCTCGTCATTTTCACTCTTTAAACCTCAACATATAAGAAATAACCATATACATAACATCAAAAAAAATAAAAATATTCCCTTTCTTCAAATTCATACCGTGAAAAATTTGTAGGACTAAAAGAGAACCAAAATTCGGAATGAGGAAGGGACTGACGGCGTTCGCGAGCAGTTAAGCAATGCATGCGGAATCGATGACGCCGCTGCCGCGAAAGAGCGCGAAATAGCTAACGATAATAATCGAGCGAGAAATTCGCGAGTTTTTTTTCGGCGTTATGTCAGCCGGCCGGCCGGCANTGTCGTTCCGAAGTTCTCGTCATTTTCACTCTTTAAACCTCAACATATAAGAAATAACCATATACATAACATCAAAAAAAATAAAAATATTCCCTTTCTTCAAATTCATACCGTGAAAAATTTGTAGGACTAAAAGAGAACCAAAATTCGGAATGAGGAAGGGACTGGCGGCATTCGCGAGCAGTTAAGAAATGCATGCGGAATCGATGACGCCGCTGCCGCGAAAGAGCGCGAAATAGCTAACGATAATATTCGAGCGAGAAATTCGCGAGTATTTTTTCGGCGTTATTTCAGCCAGCCGGCCGGCATCCGGCGGACGCGCACGTCCGTTTATCTCTCTGTTTCGCAAATTTCCCGTCATAATATGCCCAGCGGCGGTGGCGGCGCGGCTCGAATCTGTTTGCTTTTGCCATCAGAATTCTCTCTCGCGGAAGCGCATTCTCCGAGAAGGTGCAAGATACGTGAACGAATGCGCGGCGAGCAGCCGGGGGCTGCGTGGAAACGCAGGGGTTTAAGGGATAGNGAATCTGTTTGCTTTTGCCATCAGAATTCTCTCTCGCGGAAGCGCATTCTCCGAGAAGGTGCAAGATACGTAAACGAATGCGCGGCGAGCAGTCCGGGGCTGCGTGGAAACGCAGGGGGTTAAGGGATAGTTCAGCCACTCAATACAGGGGAACGAGGCGTTATCGCGGACATTAGCTTTCAACGAAGCGCCCGGGATATGAAAGTAGCCCGAGTCAACCATTACTCGGACATTGTCCGCTCGAGTCTCTTTCGCGAGTCTGTCTTTCTCGTTCCAGTCACTACCTACCACCTCTCTGTCTCTTTTACTCTTTTCCTCCCTTTCTCGCTTTCTCTCTCTCCCTCTTTATCTCTTTCTCTCTCTCTCTCTCTCTCTCCCTCCTTTACTCGATATTTTTGCTTTCTTTCTCTCTCTCCCTCCTTTACTCGATATTTTTGCTCTCTTTCTCTCTCCTCCTCTCGTTCCTCTATCCCGCTGTCTTTCGGAATGTGTCACTCTGTCGCACGACGAAAAGCGAAAGACGGGGAAAGAAAGAGCGAGAGGCGGCCTTCTTATCAGAATTCCTCTTTCGCGTAGCCGTCACCTTGTCGCAAATCCATTTCGCAGTCGGAGAATTTCCACTCGTACACGTTCCCGGAATAAAGACAAGGGCTGCGTTCCAATCGCGCGAATTTCTACTTAGATTCTTACCTCTCTTAATACCCCGGGCTATTTTTCAGATTTCCACTCGTCGTCCCTCCGCTCAATCCTCCCACCGCCGGCCTGCTTACCCACCCAGCCCACCTCCCGCCCTCTCTTACGACCGACTCGAAAATGGAACAGCGGAGGAGAAGATTCGCAAAGCGCNAATTTGTGCTCGAGGGTCCTCCCTGGAGGGATTCGACGGTATTATTCGCGCGAAGAATGGTATCTTAGCGCTAGGAACGCTTTTAACCAAATTCTTCTGTATAATTGGAGAACACAGAGAAGCGCGTTAGAAATGATAAGAACGCCTTCTCCCGCACCGCGAAATTACCTCTCTCAAACGCGCTTATGAGCGCGTTACATCAAATTTCCCGGCGAAGAGGAAAATAAGGGCAAATACATATTATTAGTATTACAAATAAGTTTCCACCGTTTTCAAAAGATGGCTCCACCGACAAGATTACTTTAAAATCGTCAGATGTAAAATCATCATATAGAAAGTCAGATGTAAAAACATCATATAGAAAGTTTGGACTCTTGGCAACAACATAACCTTAAAATACTATTGACTTTGTATTGGGAGTATATATTTTTTTCGTTCGAAAATGTCGAGTTTTGTATCGAATAAGCGTCATTTGAGGAAAGTTTTGATTCATTTCTTTCATTTTAAAAAATCTGCTGCTGAGGCGCATCGGTCGCTTGTAGAAGTTTACGGTGATG
>NW_014556503.1:3242-3666 GCF_001313825.1 Dinoponera quadriceps
TCGTGAGTGGTTTCAAAAGTTTAAAAACGGCGAGTTTGACGTGGAAGGTAAAGAACGCGAAGAAAGGCCAGTAAAGTTTAAAGACGCTGAGTTATAGTCATTATTGGGCCAAGACTCATGCCAAACTCAAAAGCAGCTCGCAGGAAACTTGGGAGTGACTCAACAAGCGATTTCAAACCGTCTCAAAACAATTGGTACTGTACAAAAGCAAGGAAATTGGGTTCCGCATGAACTCAAACCCAGAGACGTCGAACGCCGTCTTTTTACGTGCGAACAACTTTTTCAAAGACAAAATCGGAATGGTTTTTTGCATCGAATAGTGACGGGGAATAAAAAGTGGACCCACTACGACAACCCAAAAAGTAGGAAATCGTGGGGTAAGTCCGGTCATGAACCAACTTCAACGGCCAAACCGAATATTCAT
>NW_014556503.1:4076-5885 GCF_001313825.1 Dinoponera quadriceps
TAAATCTAAGGTATATTTTTTACAATAAATAGATAATTTTTATTAAAGAAACGGCGGAAACTTATTTGTATTACAAATATTTACAATACGTACAAGCGAATCGAGTCGATACTTGAACTTGTGGAACACGCATAAATTATTCCTCGAGCTCGCGAATCGAAAACTTATATAACTGGAACGCCGTCGGGCCGAACGCGATACGAATTCGGGCGTAATCGCGCAACGGTACTTTATATTCTTAATTTTTTTTGCTCGGGAACGCTATCGTCGAGTTAATCATCTCCGGTTGGGCAAAACCCGGATATTTCCTTTCATCAATTATCCCACATAACGTTTCTACGAAATCCGCACAATGGGATGGACAAAAGCGGGTTCCGCGCGCGTGAGCCATTCGAAAATCTCTCCGCATCTCCGCAAGCAGCCGGAAAGCTATTATCCGCTTTGAGACCGCGGTTCAAGCGCTCCCCTTTACAAATAGCCAATGAGGTAGAAAGGACTGAAATATTGGCAAGCGGTATCTCAACAAATTAGCCCGATGAAACATATGTGGAACACAAAGTGAGTGCGCGGAGGTGAGAAAAGACTACGGAAAGACAGGGCGGCACGGGGAGGGAGTAGGTGGAAAGCTGGGAGGAGGGTAGAATCGAAGGCAGAATGAAAGAGATAGTGGGAGAGAGAGTGATCGAATCAAAGTAAAGTCGTTGAGACTCATTGAACTGAAAGTAACCGACAGAGTGCCTTCCGCGCTCGGCGCTACTAATCTTATGCAATTACTTTACAATTTACTTTGCCGGTTGGCACTCACTACCAATAGAACAATCTCTGAAATCGAGTTACAACCTCGAAAGTTTTCAAGCCCTTCGCCGCCCTCGTCCTCACCCCGGGAGTTTTGGATAGCATCTGCCGATCCTGCCTCGCGCAGCTCGCTTGTGCCGAGTCTCGATATAGCAGCGTTTAACGATAGAATAGCGACTGGTCAGTCCCGACGCGTCTGCTGTTTCGCGAAACGCGGCACCAATGGTATTTAGACACTTTCTACGTCGTGAGTCTTCATAATCGTCGCACGTTAAAATATTCTTTTCTCGTACAAACTATACTTTAGTGCAACATACCACTCAGAAAAAAGTTTTGCTGGCCTAGCTGGAATACTAAATGTCACAGGTAAAATGTGCCTGCTGTTTTCGGTATCTGTTAGAACATGGTACGTGATACGTACAATTTGCAGCAGCATTCTAGCAATATGTGCAGAAAAATTTACCTCCTACGAATATTTAATGAGAAGTGTGATTGGCCTTGATCAGGATGGACACTATAGAGAGACTTTCTTAATAAATTAGACAAATGATTCTTATAAAATTTCTTTCTCAATCACTTATTATATTGTTTAGATACAACACATATGTGACATTGAAATATTTGCTTATTATTTATTCATCTTCGCTTATTTGTCGTACGCAAATCATTTTCGCTACAACTGCAAGATCATTTTTTTAAAGTGATATGTATTGATGCGCTCACTGCTATACTGTGTCTCACTCGAATGAAAAACTACACTCACTCAGCTCTCGTCGCGAATGCGACTTTGAGCGACGCTTCAATTACATGGCTTTCGCGCTTTGCTCCCGATTTAGTCACGGACTAATCATTTTAAAACGACCGTCCGTAACGAGATGACTCGCCGTAACCGTCGCAATTGTCTCGTAACGGTGAGACGCGGGTGCGCACAAAACGAACTTCGCCATATGAAGCTTCGTTGAAAGAGAGCGAGACGGATAACAGAAAAAAAAACATAAAGGACCGGAAGGAGAG
>NW_014556504.1:0-3310 GCF_001313825.1 Dinoponera quadriceps
AAGGAAAGCCAAGATGACGATCCACTCTGAGACGCCCCTTATGTACGTATGGTGGCGAATTTCTTTCACGAGAAATGCGTCTAGTTCTGCGGACATCTAGTGGCTATCTTTAAAATTTAGCAACGTCAGACGTGGGGCCCAATTTAGGGTCCGTTTTTCCGTCTGTAAAATCGTTACTGTCAGGCGCGGTCAATGGCCGGCTCGTAGTAACCCGTAATACCCTTTGACAGGCACCGACTAGAAGAGAGAAAATAATTTTATTCGGTGAAACCTGAGAAAAGAACGAGATTTTTACGACTGTTGAACATTCTTTAGTTAGTTAACATTATTTATTTCGCAAATCTTATTATATGTAATAAGAGGGACGTGTACACCTGCGAGATTCAGATTCCTGCCGAGTTCTTACAGCCCTGATTGCGCTTAAATTGTTCAGTCTTTTAACATTTTTTAAAAATATCGTATGATTAATACATGTTTCACGTTACAACGCAGGAAGTTTTATCGAAGGGAGACCACGGCAAGTCCTACAAGGATGAGAAAACCAACCACAGTAATTTGCACAAGATCAACTTGAGGAACAACCAGCTGAAGGGAAACATAATTTTGGGAAATTATGGTGTAAGTTTGGCTGCTGCGTGAATTGTTAATTGCGATTCTTTTGTCGTTTTATTTTCCTTCGATCTCTGCTAATTAAAAAAAAAAACAGAATTTGACGCATCTAGACGTCAGCGAAAACAGCATTGAGAAGTTGGACATTAGCGCTTTGCAAGAGCTAAGGAGCGTCCGTTGTGCACGAAATCACCTGACCGAATTAACTCTTTGCGGCCGAAATCTCGTGTCACTCATCGCTGGAAACAATAGTGAGCGTCGTCTTTCGTGCACGATTGTCTGCACTTTTCAATGATTAATAGTTCGCGACAGAGAACTAATCGAGCGTGTAATTTTTACAGAATTGAAGAAGCTAACCGTGGAACCTGTGCCAATTAATCTGGAGCATCTGGATGTTTCCTAGTAAATATATAAAACGTAGATGAGGGAAAAATTTACACCGGATATAACGTAAAATGTGTTGAGAAGTAACACAAATATTATGTCAAATATTAACACAAAATTAATATTCATAATGTTAACCTTCCCTCAGCAAAAAGATATCGAAGACCCAGCCAATTCATTAATTATGAATTCTAGAATACGAGAATTTTTTCAGATTTTTATATAATCCGAAGCAATGTAAAAACATGCATTCCGCTCAACGATCCGGATTGCCCACGGAAGATGCTAAATTCAATATTGTCGACGGAGGGTTGATCGACATTGAAATTTAAAATGTGTTATTTTAGTACTTATACATTTTAAATATCGAGAGAGAAAGAGAGAGAGAGAGAGAGAGAGAGAACAATAATAAAATATTCAGATAACATATAATGAAAAATTCAACACAAAACTTTTAACAAGGAACGGTTTCAAATTCAATGTTTTTTTATTGTAAAAAATAAAAAATTTTAGATCAAATTAAAAAGTTATAACGTAGATTGGAAATTTACGCATTAACGCATAAAATGAGAGTTATTAACAGTGTTATTAATATTTTGTCACACTTCTATCTCATGATTCTTTCTCACGAGTCGCTTTTCTCTCACGTTTTTACGATAGCGTGATATCAGTCGGAGTGAAAGATCAATAGACTCGTTAATTCCCTCAGCAACAATTTGGACGCACTGCCCGAATGGACGACCGAACTGCCAGCGTTACGTGTTCTCTTCGCGTCGCACAACACCCTAACGGCCCTGCCGGACCGGCTGTTGTCGCAGCCATCGAGATTGGAAGTTCTTCATCTGCCGCACAATCGATTGCAGGCCCTTCCGCCGCCCAGGAGACCGCTGAACATAGTGCACCTAACTCTTCAGGGCAACATGTTGACCACACTGCCCACCAGCTTCTTCGCGAACACCGAAAAGTAAGACATCAAGCGTATCCCGATTCGCGAATCATGCCCTGCCGGTCTTAAAGTGGATCGATCGTGTTCCGGCCGACGACAAACGATATTTTGCGATACACTTCGCGCCTCGCGCTCACGGCTTCGCTTTCCTCCCAGAATGAAGGTTCTGAATCTCTCCAACAATCGGCTCTCCGAGCTTCCGTATCGCGAGGAAGCCGGCAGGACTCACCAAGGATCGCATACTTTGGAGAAGCTTTACGTCACGGCGAACTGCCTGACCGATACCGCCCTGGACGCTCTGACGAAGTTCACGTCCTTGAGAGTTCTTCATATCGCTTACAACACCTTGGACACGCTTCCAGAAAGGTGAGCCTGTTGTAATTAAATTAATATGCAGGGAAACAGTGATCACGCAATTATAAAGTGTAATGAGAAATAGTTATAATAAAATTATCGAATATAAAAAAAATAGGATGAAAAATGACAGATATTCGTGAATAAAGATGACACGTATTACAAGTACGGAAATACTCGTGTCGTCAGGATGGCCGAGCGGTCTAAGGCGCTGCGTTCAGGTCGCAGTCCACTTCTGTGGGCGTGGGTTCGAATCCCACTTCTGACAAATCACAGAAATATATTTTGTTCTCACGGCAAAGTGTTTTTTTCTCAACTTTCAACATTTGATAATCTCGCTGACATCCTGTCGTTGGACAGAGACGACAGTGTGTATCTCCGTGTATTTTGCAATTAATCGCACTCGATATTTGTCCCCGACATTGAATATTATCGAACATTTAATGCGTTGCAGTTGCATTGCCGCGTGGGGCGATCTGGAAGAATTAGTGCTGTCCGGCAACCGATTGCAATATCTGCCGGACAACGTGGCGAATCTGCGACATTTGCGCGTACTACGCGTGCATTCTAATCGGCTCTTAACGTGTCCCACTTTTAGCAAAACGGCAGCCCTGAAGGTGAGACGCACGCACGTACGAATTCGTATCAAGCGAGTTGTATAAACGCGATTTATAATCACAGTTCGAATTCCAGAACGCGTAAAATTTTCAGCTTGCCGAAGCGGAAATATATATATGTATATTCCAAATGTTTTCCGGAGATATCTCTTTAAAAACAAAAAAGATATCTCTTCACACCGAGTAAGAAGTGGAACAAGTAGTAGTTAATTTTCTCAAATAATATATATCTCCCGCATAAATATCTTTACGCGATAGAAAATTATACAAAACTAAAAAAATATTAATTATTATATGAATTTAATTAAATTATAGTATAATAATTAGTATTATAATTACGCAATATATATGATAATTACATTATAATATTACTTATAATTAATATATATATATATATATA
>NW_014556504.1:3382-11000 GCF_001313825.1 Dinoponera quadriceps
TATATATATATATATATATATATATATATATATATATATACATTAAATTTATTAGATTATTTAAATTATAGAAAAAATAAAGCACGTATAATTAAAAGCAGCAACGAAGTTTTAAAAATTGCATATAATTATTTTATTATGTGTATAAATTACCAAGTTTGCGATTGATGTGCATAATTAATTTTGTTGAATCGGCGATATGTAAAGTCAATATGTATCAATAAATATTTGTCTTCCCTAGGTGTTAGATTTAGCGCACAACCAATTGGACAGAGTAAACCTGGCTACGTTGGTGCCAGCGCAGCTTCAGTTCCTCGACATATCTTGTAACTCGCGATTGCACGTGGACCCCCGACAGTTCCAAGTGTACAGGTCACAGAGGCCGATATCTTTGGTCGATGTGTCTGGACAAAACAGGCCTAGTCTACCCTCTCACCCGCATCAGCAGGAGATCGTCGCGGCGGAAAAGAATGGCGACCAACCGTGGCGATTAGGCTTTTCGGAAACTGCCGGCTCGCGCGAAAAGTAAGGATACAATCGGTGTTTCTGCTAAAAATAGATGAATAGACGATCAAAAAGTATAAAGAACTCCTTTCCTGAAGAACAGTTGAGTCCTAATAGTACACATGATGCGCCACTTCTAAATCATTCTAAGCTCATTTCAAAGTTAATGATCACCCGTCCGTTTCCAAAAGATCCCTCTCACGTTTCCTTTTCTTCTTTATTCGCCGCAGGCTGTACATCTCCCAAGTGAGAATGCCGTCTTTCTGCAACGTCGAGGGCTTGTTCGGCATATTCGACGGCGGTTCCAATCAGGAAGCGCCCGGTGCTCTTCAAGAAATGATCCCCCGTCTCCTGCTGGAGGAACGCACCGTCAGGGAGACCTCCAAAGAGTACCTGAAGTATACTTTGCTGTCAGCGCACAGAGAGTTGAAGGAAAAGGGCCAAAAGTACGGTATAGACGCGACTCTGGTTCATGTGATGAAGTTACCGGCGCAGGCGGGATATCCGAAATCCTCGGCCAGGTACTCCCTGAAAGTGGCTTCCTCCGGGGACGCCAAGGCTATCCTGTGCAGAGCCGCTGGTCCCTTGACACTCGCCTCACCTAAGAAATCTCAGTCGGTGAAGAATCAACTAGGCAACGCCGCCATGTTCCCGCTGGTAGTTCCTGACCCGACGTTCGAGGAGGTAACTCTCGAAGACGACGACGAGTTCGTCATAATCGCGAATCGAAGGCTGTGGGAAGTTCTGAGCGTCCAAGAGGCTGTAAGGGAAGCCAGAGCCGAGGCTAGTCCTGTCCTTGCGGCCAAGAGGCTTCAGGACTTAGCACAGGCTTACGGTGCGGAGGACAATCTTAGCATTGTCGTCGTCAGGTTGGCCGGGCCGAGCCCGGGCGACATGGACCAGCTCATGCGAGAACTCAGGCACGCCGTTGGCAAGAACCGAGGTCAGACAGATGGCGTGTGTCCTTGTCCTTGTTGCGTGCCGCCAGCGGCGCATAAGCCGCCCGGAGCCTGCTGCTGTCACGCGAGCGAAGGCTATTATCTTAATGGCGTATTAAAGAATATAGTGAGCAGGTAAAAAAAAATAAAATCTATGGTGTGCGTGTGTGACGAATAAGTCAGTCGATATTTGGAACATTCCGAAATTCAAATGAAATATTTGATGAACTATTCCACAATGTAATTATGATTGAAACTTTTGAGAAATATTCCAATACGAAATTGATTATGGTTAATTCTTCCAAAATTCTCCAGATGTTCATTTTTCTGTCGATATTCTTTAAAATTAATTTCTTATAAATGTCTATTCATCGCTGTACTATCTGGGAAGTATTATTTTATAAACATATCCATTTATTTCAATCAGTTTCCAATTATTTATCCTTATATTTCGCACAAGTTTCGGGCGATTTTACGTTTTCTCTTCTAGTTTCATTAAGTGGTGTAAAAAAGAGGAGCCTTAATTATAACTATCATGTAATTATGGTAACGTAATTTCTTGATAATATTCAAGACATGATTAAAATTGATTCCTCTTGTACGACACATCTCGCAGGTCTAACAAAGTTCACGGTGGTTCCGGGAGATACTTCAAGAATCCGAGACCGGCACAGGAGAACGAAAGCCCCCCGTATAGAGACGATCGCAGCTCACCGAGTGGACAATCCGACCAAGCCAGCGACAGCACGTTCAAGTCTCGTCACCCGTCGGGAAGGATGTGGTCCGCAAGTGCGGCTTCCCGAGCGACGAGCAAGGCGCACCAGAGCGTTCTCATGCAGGAGAACGGCACACGGAAAGTAAGATCATATTTCCACGCATTTTTTTTTTTTTTTTGAAGGGTTCAAGAGTTGATACTTTTATAGTGAGCATAATTTTAATTCAATGGTGATTTTTTCGGTAAAGGTAACTCATCAAAGAATGTTGATGTTTGTTAAAAATCGGTACTTGGTGGGGATTCATTTTGTCTTGATTTCACGCTCTGACTCCGTAGCCTCTTAAATTTAGTTTAGCCGAGAAGAACTAAAAAACTTCCACAACGCTAAAGCGGAACACGATGCCCTTACTGTGTCTTTATCTCTCAGGTAACGGCCTGCCTGCCGGCACAGGAGGACGCCGTGTCGGAGAGGTCCGGTGCTCTCAGCGAGGAGCAGTTCCGCTGTTGGGAGTACATGCTCGAGCAAAACACCCAACTGTTGTTCGACAAAGAACTGGACACACTGACAAAAGCGCCGTTGCATCGGGGCCAGTCGAGGTCAACGCCTCAATTAGGTAGCAATTTGCCGTTCTTGTCGAAAAGGTTCGGCAGCGCGAGGTCTTTCAATCCCTCGCTGCCGCGGCCGCCGGTCGTTCGCTTCGGCAGCGGACGGAGATTGTTGAACGGCGGACCGAACGCCGCGTACTTCGGCAGCCTCCAGAGGCTGATGCCGTACAATCTGGAATACGACTTCGCCGTCATTCAAGAGAGAAGCGGCATGGACTCGTTGGAGCAAGACGCCACGAGGATGCAACAGTATTGGGGCGTCGCCACCACCGAATTGTAGATTAAGATCCGTCGACGACGAATAACGCGAAGATGCAGGCAAGAAAGCGAAGGATCTGAGCGGATTTCAATATATTCCATCGTCATTGTGACGAGCGTGATGAGATCTTCTAAAGTTTGACCCGACTTTGAAGGAGATGAGAAACGCGCGTGATTTTTTTTTTATATCGTGGCCACCGTACCACCTGCACACAGAAGAATACACGCTGCGTACAAGCAAATGTTGCTCGTTTCAATGATTTCATAAGTATTTTGTACATCAGCAAATATATCACATCGCATCAAATTTATTCAAAATATATTCTGAATCCTGGTGAGTTTAGTACTACAATCAAGAATATTGAGCTAAAACAGAAATCGAGTTGTTTGTTTGAAATAATTTAATCTAACTTTCATTCGATCAAGTTTTATAATATTCTTGTGAAAAGAATAAATTCTTCTTTCGAGTACGTGATTACGAACATTTCCCGTCGCTTTTCCGCTGAAGCCTAAAAAATATCGGAGCTTTTCTCAAATTTGCGATGAGCGATATTTTAAGACAGTTATTGAACAAATATTCTTCGTTGGAGATAACTCACGAAAGGAGGAAGGTAAACCTGAATAATCGCTTTCCTCGGCGGCGTAGCGATATTTTTCTGTGTGCGATTGCAAGATTACGACGACGAAATTCAACGAGCAAGACGATTTGTTAAGTTACACCGCGGTATTCGGGTTAAGGTGAACTTATTCTCGATGTTGCGGTCCATTAATTGGAGCAATTTTCTCGGAAAGGTTCAAATTCCGCCGGAGATACTCGCAGTCTAATTATCGTCGAAACGCGACGGAGTAATTATTAGAATACACAGAGCGGCGGCGGCGGCGAAGAAGAGTTCCGTCGTCGACAAACGCGCGTATCGATCGCGCTGATAACAATAGTTGCACGATGCAAGATACGCTGTGACGTTCTTCGAACCCGGTGCGACACAAAAGGCGATGGGATTTGCACCGACTCTCGGTAATTCGCCTGTTTATTGCAACTGATTCGCGTACAATAAAGAGATCTCCGTTAACCGCCGTGACGCGCCTTTACGATGTACGCAAAGCTCGCTTTATTTCTTTACAGCGGCGGAGATACGCGGCGACGGGTATCGCTTTATTGCGAAACGACTTTACGACAGTGACTCCGCGGAGAATAGGCGTATAAGTGACTGAAGGAGAAGTCTCGCGCTTACAGATCGTTGACTCGTCTCGGGAATTGACTCAAACATTTCCCTCGAATCCCTTCTCATCCTCCTCCCCGTTGACATATAACCGCCCGAGAAGTTTCTACACTTCTGCTTTATTCGGACGAATTCGAAACTCGAGAAAGAAGCATGCATTTGCAAGACTGACACACTTTGCGCTCCGTATGTAGCTGTCGCGCTCTCTGACTCGAGCAAACCGAGCCTGATGATTCATGACTTGGCCGCGCTTCTCCAACCGGGAATAAATACCGATATAAAAAGACTTATTAAAGTACATTAGAGCCTTTTTGATCGTAAAATTCATTTTACTAATGAATATAATAAAACATAATTTTTGCATTTGTTTTTATTTGTTTCAGACTGTCTAAGATAATAGTTTTTTGCTAACTGAAAAAAGTCGGATGTCGGCATATTGAGACTATAAATATTCCTTTTTGAGATTTCCACATGAATAATATATATTGTAGAGTTTATCTTGAATATTATCTGTTATAATTAACTGTAAGAAATTTGGTGTACCTCTTGAAGGCGCAATAATATAATCGTCTAATGAAAAATCTCTATCGGAGTGGTTCTCTTAATTAATTTAATTAATTTCTCTCGATTAATTTTAATTCTTGTGCTTTCATGTACTTTAATTATCTCGTGCATAATTATATTCATTACCTTGCGTGACTTCTTCCGGATGCTCACAATTTTTTCAACATCACTAAATACGTTTTATTTCCCCACATATCCTTCAATCATAGATGAATGTATATATCGTTAATATTAATATTCTCACATCGCGACATCACGATCGTCGGCGGGCCGCAAAGTGTTAGGAAGAAAAAAAAAATAGAAAAGGAAACACGTGCGTTCGCATTCCCTTTCTGTTTTCTTTCAAATGCATCGCTAACTAACTCGCGCGAACTTGCAAGTCGCAATTATTCAATTCGACGGCCCGTATGTTCGCCGCACACACAGCGCTAAATATCGTCGCTTTCTGTTTTTCTCCTTCGTGAGAAGTTCGTTTACGATTGCTTTGTACATACAGGTTTATTACGTAGTAAGTACGATTTAATATATCTCTGGTAGCGCGATAGAGCAACCCATGATAGTTTATCGACAATGCCAAGAAGCACGTGATACCATTGACGCAACGCGCGGAGCGATCTCGTGCTTTCAGCGTTACGTATTGCATGTACACGTCACATGCTGATGTTTCGATTCGAGATACAAGGTGCCTCCGACTAGAATCGCGTCTCCGTTCGCGGGATCGTTCGTACGTAGACCGCGGAACGTCGATTGAAACGATACGGGATCGGATGAAACTTTGTACAAGGATAAAGAACGCAAAAGTTAGTCTTGTACGACAAAACCGTGTGCCGACGTTTAGAGTCAACGATCGTGAAATCGATCTGCTAGATTCGAAGAATTCTCGAGATCTAACGCCATTGTATAACTAAGATTTCGACGAGTTGTCAAAATCGTGCGCCGACAATCGCGCATTCGCGCGTGAGGATTTCCGTTTGTCCAAGGAAATGCGGTTGGCCGGAGACACCGCGTATTTATGAGGAAGGATCCGGTCGTTTCACGAGGATAATCAAAGAGCGCACTTCCGAAGTGACTTCATTATTTTTCGTTTTCTGCCGTCTCCACACGTGGCGCGCGTCGTTCAAGCGCACGCATCTCACCGCTGCGATTGGTCGGAATTGCGCTCCTCGATTACGAGAAGAATCACGCGGAAAAATTATATTTTTATAAATATGAAGGTATTTTTTTATACTCCGATGTAATATATATATATGGAAAATGTGCCCCGGATGGAGTATGTTTCAGTGGCGGTTTTACATTCGCGATTGAAATCACGGAATTCTTTCTCGACCTGACAAATAGTTAGAAGGTCGAATTGTAAATTTCAAGTCGCATTTAACGAAGACGGATATATTATTACGTAAGATTAAAACAGCAGGAGCTAATAAAATCGATGTTCCTTCGAACAGTCGGCATGAATCGATCTCTAACGTGACTCTTGCGAAAAGAAAAATAATAATCCGCGAATCATTTCAAGTAACGGACGCTGCTGTCGGCGTGCGTATTCTCCGGCGCATCGCGCAGGAAAAATTGTACCTGAGACTGGGCCAAATAAATCATCAGAGAGCGAGCCGTTGTCACTAATACGAACTAACAACTCGGCCGCGCTGTTTGAAATGTTTTGCATGCGAGATTTCATGTGCGCGAAATTCCTGCGTGCGAGTCAGAAGCAACGTGTTGATCTCGCAATCAGATTTGAACGATTGTCACTCCCCTCGCTCGTTTGTGGAGAAAAAGCGCCAAAGCTGACATAGGTATGGTAAAGCGACACACATCCGTGTTTCTCGGCTGTAAAGAATTAAACCATGTCGGACGCTGTATAAATTTCATCTACTGTGTACAGATTGGAGCTGAAGTGGCTGAAGTTTCTGTTTGCAGGCGCGTTCGATTGTGTCATCAGCGTCGTTTGATTCTTCGTTGTGCTGAAGTATCGTTGAACTTCATTCTTCAGTGAAAATTAAAGTGACAAATCAGCGGTAAGTAATTTATTCGACAATCACATTTTATAGCGTAAGTTTTGAACTTTTTCAATCACTTTGGATTTCGTGCCGTTTGCTTTCGACGCACGCGAAATAAACGTAGCATACGCGATCCTGAGTCGGAATCGTGATTAAAAATAATCCGGCTGAATCAGCACGTGCTTTTCCCGCCCGTGAATCTACCTTGAGCGCGATAAGCAGTTTCTTTATCGACCCCTAGGGACCTGTCAGTCATTCGCTGCTATCGACACGTGTCGAATTATGCATGATTAATTGTGGAACTGTATCTCCGCGATGCTTTTCGTTATTGAGTAAGCTCTTTCGAATGACACTTCTCGCGCGAACTACGTCGATTATATTACGTTCAGCGTCAAATGTCGTCTCACCGCGACAAATATTTCCGTTTTCATGCTAGTTTCTTCAGAGATAATTAGATGAACGATTATGCAAACTGACGCGACTTGAAGTGACTGGTCCGTACAGTACCGGATTTTCAGTGGTGATATTAAAGGGATCTTTCCTAAAAGTCAACTTTCAAATATTTATTTGAGCTTCCGATCAATCAGTCGTTTTCTAACTTTATAGATATGTACGTGGTAGTTCCATATCAATGTAAGTTAAAATTTAAGAGGTTTCCTAGGAAAATGATTTTACAGACCAACTATTTTAAGGTACACTCATATTCTGAGTTTGTTAATACAACAGCCGCTGCTTTTAGCAAAAACAAAAATAATCTCTCGGTGGCTTTGAGATAATAGTTCATTGCTATCTCTACGAACTCCCCCCCCCCCCCCCCCC